>NC_081405.1:532107935-532407935 GCF_030272615.1 Cryptomeria japonica | reverse complement strand
TCATACACCTTGATTAGACTAGAAGTGTAATTTGTACCTTGTTGCACTATGGAATCAAGTCATTCATCAAAGATCTCGGTTATCATATGACTTCTTTGAACCTGGTCCAATAGCTTCGGTTTACTGGTGATTTAGGGTCAAAATATAATGACATCTCTGTTAGAGGCTGAGGACTCGGGTGATGTATGACATTGATATATTCTGCCATTTGTGTAACAACTTGTTTCAATTGTCGTTTGTTCTTCTCATCTTTCCAAGTTCTAGATATCATTCTTTTGGTGGAGGATTATAAATTTTTGGCATCCACATCTCTCAAAGCAACTCCCACGTTAATTTTCTCAACAAAAAAATCCTTTCCAGTGGCATTTTCTGGGTCTTTATCTGAGATGGGTTTGCTACTTCTGCTACCCAATGCCCTGTTTTATCATCAACCTCCATCATAGCCTTTATTTTAAGATTTTTGGGTTTGGATATTTTCCCAAGGAACTTACTAACCATATCCTCCATGGGAATGGTAATAGGAACCAGAATCCGTTTCTTACCAATTGAAGCTCCAAGCCATCAAGAAATGTTGGAAGTTTCTTTAGGTGGAGGTGTCTGATAATCAGGTGAATTGACAACAATCATGGTGCTCATTGGATTTGTATTTTTTAGGTTATTTCTCTACATCTACATCCTATACTAAAGGATTAATTGCTCTGAGAAACACTTGGGTTTCTTCACTTGAATCTAAATCCACAACAATCTGGTCCACCACTAGTTCCCAGTTTTTCTTTTTGCTCCTAGAACGGGTGACTCAAACTACTGAAGAACTCAATGGGGATTTCTTTGACCTCTTGGTTTAAACTTCTCCAATTTTTGGCTTTTTGGCACCTACAATATCAATAATTACATTAGAGGGGGAAGTAGGAATCTGTGTTGTAGCATGAAGTGGGCCAACTATTAACTCTTTAGGATTAATAATTAGCTCCTTTTTAAATTTGCAGTCCCTTAAACATTTCTCTAGTTACTATAAATATAGTTTCTTAAAAAATTAATTCTAAGTTCAAAGCATAAAAAACAGACTTGCAACTATAATATCCAAGTTCATTTGGGAAGGCAAGTCCTGATTTACTCTTCGCCCCTAACCTTTAATCAATGTGGGCAAGTTCTCTACAAACTTCAACAAGTATATAACTATCAAAATCATACCTGGGCAATTAGAATGGTTCACCTTTAAATCCCCCCACTCTAATATAAGTAAATCAGTGAAATTTGATAAAATAGCTTCCATATATACTGACCAGCTCCATAGCTTTGCTTAACATTCTTTTATTTGTGTCTCGGTGCAGTTCAAAGATAAGTCTGTCTATGAAAGCATCATTCCATATTGTAACATTTTCAACATATCTCTGTTGTTGTAGGTGTGGATAATAATCATAAACCTTCATGCCATCCACCCAAAGCTCATGATGTAACCCTTGCCACTCTCTCGTACAATCCAGTATATAAAATAAATATGAGGACATATAAATACTGGACATTCCAAGAAAATTACTCAAACCCTCATGAAGGCTTTCAGTGATAACTTGTGCCCATCAAGATATTTCTCACCAGCTAACAATACCTGAATGTAAAAATACATCCAGTCTTCCCAATATAAACCGTGTGATTTCCCTTTGAGTATGTTTAACAAAATCACAATATCTCGCACCTTCATTATGAAATGCTCTCTCGTAAGAGGTTTGGGTAACCGAGAACCCCCTTTCTGAACTTTGAGGATAAAATTCCTTGCAATGACGCTTTTATAAGTTCTTTTCTTCTCAGAGAAAAATGTGTATAAAGTACCAATGGACCAATCTCCATGCGGTTCCTTATGAGGAATTCCAATTGTAGACATCATTGTTTCCTCATTAATTTCTACTAACAATTCACCACTATTGGTCCTAATGCACCTGTTACCGACATCAGACCTATTCATACATTCTATCACCAATTCTGGGAAAGTGGTGGTAGTTAGGAATGCAACAGCTTCAATCAAGCCACTTAACTATTTTTTCTATCATTGAGTTAGCCTCAGGGTTTCCAGCTCTTTCTAAAAAATCTACTAAGTCAGCTTGGGCTAAAGAAGTGTCACCCAGTTCTGGAAGTGTACTGACTAAGCATGATGTGCATCCAAGCTTTGGAAGAGTCGGCCTCATAATGGCCGCTTTTGCATTCATCAAACAATTTCTAGAAAGAACATAATTCTATTCCAAAACAAAGAAATTTTTCTATACTGACTTTGTGATCTAGTAACACAGCGAAGAAGAAACTATCAAAACTCACCTATTACCACCATCAAATCTGTGAAACCCTCAAAAGAATGGAATTGAAATTACCTTCAGCGTCCTTCGCTTCTCCAACAACAACAGCTACCAATTTTACAACTTTAGAATTCACATATTAAGAGACAGAAGAAACTTAGTGAAACCTACACACACCTCATGATAATTCATTCAAACGTGTGAGATAACCCATGATTTGATGGGATCCTGACAAATTTCTTTATTACATATCAACTTCACACAAATGGCTTGAGTTTTTGTGATTTCTTTCCATAATTAGAAATTTAAAATATGATATGCTCAGAATATTCCTTTTCCTGTGCCACCATTGCTTTATTAATATCCTTGGGGCCAATCTGAAATGAACTTTTGAACTTTGAACCATTTAACAAGAAGTTCAAGGGTTCAAGTTCAATCTTGAGAAAACAAAAGGACTTCCACCTTGCGGCTCAACTCAACACTAGGAACAAGCGAAGACTTTAACAAACATAAAGGAGGACCTCAAACTTTGAACCTTGAACAACTTTAAAAATGGTTCAAAATTTCAAGTTCAAAACCGACTTAACACATTAACACTCACCCGCTTAACAACAAAACAAAGCCACGACACACATCAAGGCACCAGTTGAATCTTGAACCTTGAACCAAAACGTAGGTTCAACCTACGGGTTCATTGGGATAGAAAAAGTGGATTATAAAGAAAAGGTACATATCCAAGGACGGATCAAACCGAATGGGGAATGAAACATTAATAACACATTATTTTGCTCAAGACAAAGACTTAAACTATTGACAAAATAATGGGGTAACATCGGCTCTGACTGGGGACCTACCAGACTGAGAAGGACTAGGAATGGAACCTAGAATCTTTTCTTTTGCACGCAAGTGGAGAAGGACAAAGGTCCGACCACAACAAACCACACAACAAGAAAAACAAACAGCTCACCTATGTACAAAGCAGGAGGAGACTGCTTATAATTGATATAGGTTTCAATCTTGCCCATTATAGGACAAGGGTAGTGAAAATTTGTTAGGGTATTCAAGTTTAAATGAGTTAGGGCCCAATACCTATTTGATCGTGAATGGTCCTTTCCATAGAGAATCAAATTCCCTATGAGCTCCTTTTGGTTCTTTGTGTTTGTCCCAGAGTAGGACTTGATCTCCCAACATAAACTGTCGTGTTCTAGCTCTGCGATCAAAAATTTTCTTTACCCTAGCCTGATGTGCAATGATGTGATCCACCAAATCTTGCCTCTCTTCATCAATTTTTCAAAGGTACATAATTCTCTTTTCTAGAGCACTTTGGAAGAATTAATCTTCTATCACCTTCTGCAACCTAGCAGCTGATAATTCCAGGGGTAAGGGCAATTGAGCTTCTACTTTGTATACCAATTCAAATGGTGTCATACCTATAGCCCTTTTAGGAGAGATCTTGTCTTCCAACAGTGCTTCATATAGCCTTTTATGCCAATCCTTTGCATTCTCAGCCACCAATTTTTGCATTATAGAAATCAAATTCTTATTGCTAGATTCAGCCTGGCCATTTCCTTGTAGATAGTAATCTAAAGAATGAGATAAGATAATGCCATGATCATAATAAAATATGTTGAGCTCTTCGGAAGAGAAATTTGGGGCATTATCGATCACGATCTTCCAGGGTAAACCAAACCTAGTCAAGATATTCTCTTTCAGGAAGTTGCAAACAATTTCTAAAGTAGTCTTCCTGACGGGGACTGCTTCCACCCACTTCATAAAATAATTTGTATCTGTGAGGATATGAGTATGACCAGCACTTGACAGGGATTCAATGGACCAATAAAATCTAAACCCCATTGTTTGAAGGGTTCATCTATGATTACCGACCTTAATGGTAATGCAGGTAATTGGGGTCTTCTTGAGAATAACTTGCATTTCTCAAAGCCTGCAGCCCATTTATATGCATCTTTAAACATACCTGGCCAGTAATAACAACTCCTAAGGATTTTGAAAGCTGTTATGGTAGATGAATAGTATCCTCCACATGCCTCATTATGAAGAACTTGTAAAATCTTCTCCTATTGTTCCTTGTCAACACACCTTAAGAATGACACATCCAAGCCTTTTTGTATAAGATATTATCCATAATCACATATTTAGTTGCCTTCAATCTTATATTTCTCTTTTCTTTTGTATTTAAATGCTTAGGATATTCTCCATAAGTCAAGTAATGAGCCACATTGGTGAACCATTCATCCTGCAAGCTAACAAATAAAGTTTGTCTTCTTCTTTCTTGTTTTCAGCTATTAAATGACATAATCCTTGTCCTCGGACTAACTTGGTTGGTCTGATATCTAGATCAAATTCCTGAACCTTTGAAACCCGGGTTGCTCTGTTATTCATTCCCACCTCCTGCTGAGTCAAGATACTTTTGACAGTGGGGTTTGGTACAAAGACAATTAAATGGGAATGCAATACATAATACCTGAAATTCTTAACAACTTTAACAACTGCAAAAGCCCATTTCTCAACTAATAAGTAATTCAATTCATGTTTTTTGAGTGGAACGCTCATGAACACAATAGGGACCTCTTCATTCAGTCCATTCTTTTGTAGAAGAATGTCAAACATTGTGTGTTCTGAAGCATAACAATACATGATAAAATCTCTCTTAAAATAAGAATTTATTAGTGTAGGAGAATGAGCAATTGCTTCCTTTACCTCTTCAAAGGCTCTTTTTTCTTCTTTCTTCCATTTAAAAATATACTTTTCACTCATCATCCCTACAATGTGTTTGGTAATTTAAGCAAAGTCTGGCACAAACCTCCTGAGGAAACTCACTTTCCCAAAGAATGATTTGACACCACTTATGTCTGACAGAAAACTTAACTATTGAATAGCTTTTACTCGATCAAGATTTATTTTGATACCATCTTGTGAAACTATATACCCTAATAGCTTTCCCTCTATAACACAGAAAACTGACTTCTTTGGGTTAAGAGAAATACCATGGTCTCTGCATCTTTGTAGAACAGTCTCCAAATCTCTCAAGTGGTTTTTCCTTCTTTTAGAGAAAAATGTCAAATCATCTAGATAGATAAGTATAGTCTTACCAATGAGCTGATTGAATGAGAGATTCATTGCCCTTTGGAAAGTTGCTCCCGCATTTATTAGGCCAAATGGCATATGATTGTAGGAGAAAGTTCTCCAAGGTGTTATGAAGGTTGTTTTGTGTTGGTCCTCTTTTGCTACACTTATCTAGTTATAACTAAAGAAACCATCAAGAAATGAAATCATTTCCGATCCAGCAACAGTTTGGAAAATATGATCCATCGCTGGCAATGGGTAATTATTTTTCAAACTAGCCTGATTCAAGTTTCAAAAATCCACATAGATCCTTATTTCTCCATTTTTCTTGCTAACTGGAACAATATTGGCCACCCATGTAGAATGGTGAGTGGGACAGATGATCCTTTCCTGAAGCATCTTGTCTATTTCTTTGAAAATAGCATTTGCGACCTTGGGATTGTAATTTCTTAATTTTTGTCTAAAAGGAGCCACTCTACGCTTGAGAGGGATATGATGTTGAAATTGACCATTTCTAAAGTCTTTCAAATCCTCATAAGACTAGGCAAAGACATCTAAAAACTTTTGTAGCAATTTAATAAACAAATGTCTTTCTTTAGGGTTGCAACACTTGCCTAAATTGACCATCTTTGGATTATTTTCATCACCTAAATTAATCTTCTCATATTCTCCCGATGTGTTAGCAGTTTGAGAAGTATTTTATTTGGAATACATGTCATTGCGATCAAAGAGGCATTCTAAAGATACCAAGCCTTTTGGAATTCAATTTCCCTTCAACTAAAAAACTTCCTTTTTAGAATCTCCCCCTGTATCTAGACAAAACTCATTACATTCATTCTCAGACCCTTCAAAGAAAGAAGAGGCAAACATTTTAGCATTTTGCAAGAACTTAAGATGTGTTTATCATTTCCAAACACTTGCCATAAATTTGAATTGTTGGGTACATTAGGGCGATATATAACTTCTATCTTGTAAACATCTGTACCAAAATCTGGGTGTGGGAGTAATAAAGACGCGGACACTGCTAAAGAATCTACACAGGAATTTTGATCTCTACAAATGGCTTCAATTGAGAAAACATCAAAATATTCAATCTCATCCCAGACTCTATTTTTCTAATGTCTAAGCCTTTCATTCTTTATGGAGAAGAGACCTCGTACTTGTTTAACAGTTGATTATGCATCGCCTTTGGCGCTCAACAATTTGATTCCTCTTTTCCTAGATTTCTCAATGCCTAACAACAATGCCTCATATTTTGTGATGTTATTAGTGTTTTTAAATTCTAATTTGAATGAAAAAGGAATTTTTCACCTTGTGGAGAAATGAGCACCACTCCAACACCAAATCCAGCCAATGCACAACTCCCATCAAACTCCATCTCCCATAAGTTTGCAGTAGGATCTACTACATCTTCTAGTGTCCCTTTCTTATCATCAAAGAAGAGTAAATAATTGCCGCAATCGCATTCTTGATACAATATTTGATATTTTGGCTCATTAGAGGGAAAAATGGTATATTTGGACTTTGGTTCAGGTTGAAGAGCAATTTTTTTCTTACCAATGGGAATTATTGCCTCAAACCAGTCCATTTTAATTTCTCCTCCCAAATCCTTACAAAAAGTCCTTCTTAGCAACATTCCATAACTTGCAGGAATATCAACAACCAAAATAGTTAACTCTCTTTTGTTAGGATGTACTGCCAGATCAACTTGCGCATCTTTGATTTGATCTAGTAAAGGAATTTTCTTTGAGTCTATTGAATAGAATTTACCAAATGTTTTAGTGAGTGAAAAACCTAATGCTTTAGCAACTGCAAAAGGTATAATATTATCGGAGGCTCCTGAATCAATAATGCAATTATTTAGTTTATATCCATTGATAAATAAAGACACATAAAATGGCTCGGGCCTTTGGTCAAGTACTAATGGTGGTTCAATTGGTTCATTAGCTAATGCCTTTAGAACAATACTAGACAACTCTGCAGATTTAGTATTCTTTTCATCTTTTGAGGACTCAATATTAATAAATGGTGTCTTGGTGTATTGCAACTGAGAAGTTTCCCCCTGCACACATTTAATTAACTTTTCTAACTCTTTAGGATTCAACCTAAGATATTCAATGGGAGAAATCTGAATTTTAGATGCCTTACAAAATTCAACAACATCAAAAGAAGTATCGAGGTCTGAATGCTTCAACATCTGAACTTCTTGAACTCTTGAACCATTCTTTGAGTTCTGGTTCACAAGTTCTTTACTTTTAGCTACGATTTTGGGAAAAGTAGTGGTACCTATATTTTTGGATTGATGCTGATTTCTAGTGAGGATGGTACAAGAAGGGTCTCCAAGGGTCACCAATATATCACCTCCTCTGTCTGAATCTAATTCATACTCCAGGAAGTGTATTCCAGAGTCGCCAGGTTGCCCATGGACTTCTTCTTCTGGACCAAGTTCACTTATGATCTCTCTTGTATTTATCATTTGTGCATATCACACCATCTCTCGACAAGAACTACCATCATAATCATTAGTGAGATGGAAAACACACATATTTCCCTTAAGTGGTGGAGCTTCAATTGCTAGTATTTGCTGAGTCAGAGGCAATTGTAAGGCTTTATTCTCAGTTCCCATAGACTAATTAGTAATCCTCCTTAGTATGTCTTGATAAGGTTGTGGGTAAGACGTACTAGCCTTGGGTAATTGTCTTTTGAGTGTTATGACATTGTTCATCGGCCTTTGAATTACAGGGTCTGAGTAGGTAGAGGGTTGCACATTAGCCACTTGCACTTCCCTTTTCCATTTTCCTGTAGTCATTAGGTCATTTTCTAACTCAATAGCAAGTGTTTTGACATTATTCAAAGTTGCAACTCTTTGTTCGTGAATCAATAAACTTATCTCTGAGGGCATAGAGTTTAAGAGGAAACATTTCAAGTTATCATCTGAAGGTTTCTAATTTGCAAGAATTTTATGGACAATTTTATCAAACTTGGCCACAAAATCTCTCATAGATTCAAGGATCTCTTTTTTCAATTGAGCTAACTGGGCCAAAAGGGAATGCTCATCTTCTGCAACCTTGAACCTAGCCTCAAACCTAGTTTTCAAATTTTTCCAGTTTGATATTACACTATTTGGCAAATGATAAAACCAATATACAGTTGCCTCAGTTAATGTATGTACAAACAACCTTACTGAAACATCTTCATGTTGGACGGCTATTACACCACATGCAAAATTAGATACATTTCGATGTTCATCGACTGTGATCTTCCCATCACCACTAAATTTAGGCAAATGATCCCTGGCTCCTTTGGGTAAAGCATTCAAATTTAGAACAAGATTTAACAGATCTACTGTGGCTCCCCAAGGATTGTTGGCTGCCATCGGAAGAATGATATTAAGGGGCATTGGGTTGATTACACTGGGTAAGGTAGCACCATGCAAGGTTAGGGCTTGACAAACTAAAGATACAGGAAATGAAGGGGAAGGGGAAGGAGGTCTACTTCTTGTTCGTTTCTTGGGTGTAAAAGATGGCTAGAAGTTAAGATTTTGCAATTCCTAAAAGACTGAGTCAAATATCTCCTCACACCTCAGAGACCTAGTGTATCTTCTTGGCTCCAACCTATTCACAATGCACAATTTTGGTAGAATTGGATAAATTTTAATTAGTTCACAAGACAGTTCTATATATCATGTTACTAGGCAACCAATCTTATTATTCGACTCCCTAGTAGAGTCGTCAAAAATCTATTGGTTAACAGATTTTCTTTCTTTAATATTTTTTATATTGACTCATGCATACCCTTGCTGAAAAGCAAAAGAATCCAACAGTTGGGTGAACCGAGTATTGGTTTACCCTCTGCATAAGAGTGCAACTCCTGTATGATATCCAATGAACTTCTTATGAAAATTATTTGCAAAGAAACACACATTTTACCAAAAAGCGAGAAAGGCCTTCACATCCATTTGTCAACACAATATGAATGCTACGAAGTAATTATCCATAAATGTAAAGCTCACAAGCTTGAACTTTGAATATTTCACTCTTATGTAAAACTTATTTCACCAAATATACTTAATGTAATATGAATGTTAATCAATACTCACTCACGCCTCAAAGGACAAGGGGGATCAGAATCATTCAAACAACAACAAACAACTAATTTCCGTAATCAAATGAATTCACGGACATAATAAGCAGATAATCAAAGAAATAAAATATTCTGCACACAAACGTGTATCCCAACAAAGATTTGTTCTATCATTCAAACACACAAATTTGAAGGTCATGCAAAATATATCATTTCATTCACATATAAAATGTCTTCACTAAAAAATCCAAAAGAAAACAAAGTCTGCCAAATCCAAATCAAAGTTTTTCGGACCTGACTAAAAGCTTACTTAGTTACATATATAGCCTTCAGGATAATAGTTTTTGAAATAACCCGAGTTTTTAAACTCTATCCTATAGTTAAAAGAAACTATTTACTTAATACTGGATAAAACTTAAATAACCAAGAGCCACAGGATGGAATGACAACTCATTCATAAACCGATCAAGACTCCAACATGGTAGAGGAAATGACTGATTTATCATGTTTCACCACCATACCACGTACATTCCACCACTCCAAGTGTGTCTTTGAGAAATTGAGGATGACCTGATAGTGTAGGAGCCCAATATGTCGAATGTGTTGCTTCTAGACTTCTTTATCCATGGTTACCTGCATGACCTTAATTTTATGCGCTTCCAGATGATCAAAGAATACCGCTAACATTGATTCTATCCTAGCCACCTTGGAGAAGTCATCTGTAGTTAGAGACTTTGTTTCTCTAACAAGATGCACTCTCTGCTTTAAAGTTTCGACCATATTTGTTGTCAGCTCAATCATTTGTTCATCATCCTTCAGGAGTTGTATATCAATGCCTTTCAAATCTTTCTGCATTGTATCAATGAGCTCTTTTAATCCTTTTAATAATTTGATGGATTCTTCGTGACCCTGTTTAATGATTGAGTTTCTCCATTCAACATTTTTCCTTGACACATACAATACATTGTCATCTAGGTTATCCATAGGCTTCTCGGTAATAAATTTCATGATCCCAAATTTATGTACATCATTCATCTGTGCTAAAACCGCTACCCATTTATTTCTTTCTTTGTCCCTGTTGTAGCTTCCAACTCGAGCTCTTTACTCACGATTATAGCATTATCATACACCTTGATTAGGATAGCAATGTAATTTGTACCTTGTTGCACTATGGATTCAAGCCATTCATCAAAGATCTCAACTATCATATGGCTTCTTTGAACCTAATCCAATAACTTTCGGTTTACAGGTGATTTAGGGTCAAAATTCAATGACATCTATGTCAGAGGCTAAGGACTCGAGTGATGTATGGCATTGATATATTCTGCCATCTGTGTAACAACTTGTTTCAATTACCATTTGTCCTTCTTATCTTTCCAGGTTCTGGATATCATTCTTTTGGTGGAGGATTCTAAATATTTGGCATCCCCAGCTCTCGAAGCAACTCCCAGGTCAATTTTCTTAACAACAAAATCGTTTTCAATGGCATTTTTCGGATCTTTATCTGAGATAGGATTTTCTACTTCTGCTACCCAGTGCCTTGTTTCGTCATCAACCTCCATCGTAGCCTCTATTTTAAGATTTTTAGGTTTGGATATTTTCCCATGGCACTTACTAACCATGTCCTCCATGGTAATGGTAATAAGAACCACATTGTATTTCTTACCAATTGAAGATCCAAACCATCGATAAATGCTCAGAGTTTCTTTTGTTGGAGGTGTTTGATAATCAAGTGAATTGACAACAGTCATGGTGCTCATCGGATTTGGATTTTCTTTAGGTTCTTACTCTGCATCCACATCCTGTACTGAAGGATTATTTGATACATGTTCATCCATGGCCACCTAGGTTTCTTCACTTGAATCTAAATCCACAACAATCTGGTTTGCCATTGGTTCCCTATTTTTCTTTCTACTCCTAGAATGGGTGACTCGAACCACTGAGGAACTCAATGGGGATTTTTTTAACCTCTTGGTTTAAACCTCTCTAATTTTAGGCTTTGTGGCACCTGCAATATCAACAATTACATTAGAAGAGGAAGTAGGAATATGTGTTGTAGCATGAAGTGGACCAACTATTAACTCTTTAGGAGTAATAATTAGCTTCTTTTTAAATTTGCGGTCCCTTAACCATTTCTTTAATCTTCTGATAACTTTGAAGGACTTGGATTGGATACTTTCTTCTTCTCTCTAGTCCCAGTCAATTTCAGGGATGGGTTGCCCTTGAACCCTTACATTGAGTTCAGGATCTAACACATCTTCCCCCTTCTCTTCTTGTATTTATGTCACATTTATAGACAGCCTCATTGTAACAATCTATTGCAGAGTGAATCTTCAAATTCATCACAACAATTTTCCCAATAATCTTCTAATTGGGGCTCATGAAAGAAATTGACATCAACATTTAGATATTCTACAACATATCCTCTTCTATCAAACTTATGCCAGACAATGTAGGGCTATAAATTCAGTTTCTTGAACTCTAATTTTAAGTTCAAAGCATCAGAAACAAACTTGCAACTATAATATCCAAGTTCAATTGGGAAGACAACTCCATATTTACTCTTTGCCCCTAACCTTTTATCAATGTGGGCAATTTGTCTGCAAACTTCAATAAGTATATAACTATCAAAAGCATACTTGGGCAATTTGAATGGTTCACCTTCAAATCCCCCCACTCTAATATAAGTAAATCAGTGAAATTTGATAAAATAGCTTCCATATATACTGACCAGCTCCATAGCTTCTGTTGACATTCTTTTATTTGTGTCTCCCTACAGTTCAAAGACAAGCCTACCAGTGAAAGCATCATTCCATCTTGTAATATTTTTAGCATATCTTTGTTGTTGTAGGTGTGGATAATAATCATAAACCTTTATGCCATCCACCCAAGGCTTATGATGTAACCCTTTCCACTCTCTGGTACAAACAAGTATATAAAATAAATATGAGGACATATAAAAACTGGACATTCCAATAAAATTACTCAAACCCTCATGAAGCCTTTCAGCGATAACCTGTGCCCAGTCAAGATTTTTCTCACCAACTAACAATATATGAATGTAAAAATACATCCAATCTTTCTAGTAGGAAACTTGTGAATTCCCTTTGAGTTTGTTTAACAAAATCACAATATCTTGCACCTTCATTATTTTTTCCTCGTACTTAGGTTGATTAGACATACAGCTGTTTTTATTTTTTATTTTGAAAATTTAGTACAACTGCATTTGAAATTTCACATTTTTATCAAATAGATTTACTTTATTTAAAAAAAACAACTAGTAGCTTAGAAGCTACATTCAATTTTCTACAAATTTTATTCTTACATATTTTTCAAATTTTGTTTTTGCTTAAGATAAACAGGTTTTGAGGGGACCAAAAACCCCATATAAAAAGTTTGAAGGGACCTGAAACCCCCAGATATCACACAGATCTAGAACCAACAATGGAACTCTACAAGCAAATAGATCAAAGACACCTAGTAGCCAACACTAAATAGACGCCAGCTAGATTACAAAGATAGAACAATACAAGCCATGCTGGCAGTTCCAACGGATCTAAAACAACTAGTAGATCATGAAGATAGAGAACAAGGGTTTGTCTAGCACCCTCAACCAACAAGCAGGGTTTTCCCAGGCACCCTTAACCTGAAGCAAAATAATCACCAGATCATCAGCAAAACCTGATCCTAACCAAAAACAAAGACTAGCTAGATTGGGCCCTTGAAAACTGCCAGCATCCAACCTAGCCCTGAAGAGAGAACAGTACATAGGCTTTTTCCAAGCTCCCTCAACCTTAAGAGTGGGTTTTATAGGGCTCCCACAACCAGATAGGGTTTTGAAAAGGCTCCCAAAACCTTCAATCCAAAAAAACTTTAAAAGCCTCCAAGCATAACCAACAGCATCCAACTCCACCTCAATAGGAGCTAGGTCACCTCCAGCAACATCCATCTCCCCCTCCATAGAAGAAAGGCCCGCCTCAATAGGAAACTCCAGAGAGGCCCTAAGATGCAAAATATAGATAATGAAGCACCAAGCCATGGATCTATGAACATGAAGGTCACCAAGACCCTTAAGCAAACAAGATCAAAGATAGGCATAATAAGCACCAAGAAGATCAGATCCCAAACTCAGAACCAAATGGGGTTTTAAAAAGACTCCCTTAATCTTGTTCTGGATCAAAGAGACATGGGTAATGATATAGCATTTAAATCCAGCACAATCCACCCCATCCCCAACCATATCGATGGGTTTTAACCTCGATCCCATAACCAGATGAAGGAAGAAAATCCTCCAAGAAAAAACTTGCAACTAAAGAAAAAACTCATTATGCTTAGTTGGACAGAATGGTTTTGAAAAGGCTCCAAAAAGCTTGCAAATAGAGAGAGGCCTACACTAGATAGACTCCATGCCAACATACTCCACCAAAATCTCCACCTCAATAGGAGAAGAGGGAGAGAACCCCATCAAGAAGGAGACCAAAATGATAGAACACCTAGCCTCAAAAAATAGGGCCTAGAAAACCCCCAACAGGAACCATCCAACAAACCTCAACACAGCACTCTTCCCCTCTATACAAGAGTGGTTCACCTCTAAAGGCTCAATTGAGAAAGACCGATAGATTACCACCTAAGAAAAAATAGAGGACCTCTTGATACAAATAGCACCATAAAAGCATTCAAAGCCTACAAGAGGACACTCAGAAAAATCACACCTAGTAGAAACCCAGATCTCTTGATTCAAATTATGTTACTAACCTATTCAAATTTAGATATTTTGTTTCTTCACTCTATTTTTATGAATTTTCATTGCCACTTAAGGACCTAGTTTGAACCCCAATGATCCTACATAGGCCCACATAAATTTTTGTGTCTTGTGTAATCTCGTGGATGCATACTATTCCATTTGCTTTTATATATTTTGTATAAATTTTGTAGGCATTGTTTATTACAATTTGAATGCATAATCTTAATCTTTCTTCATTTGAGTCTATTAATCATTCATAATAGGGGCATATATCAAAAAAAAAGTGTACACCTTCACACTATTCCATTTTCTTTTATGCCACTTTATGTGGTTGCCAAGTACATGTGGTCCTATCACACAACTTCATGTAGTTTGGAACACACTAGTTCTATACTTTGTTTATCACTCATTAATGTTATTTTATTTCTACTTAGATGAGTGTCACTTCTTATAATAGTATTTATTTTTCCTAGTTCAAGACTACCCATGTAACCTTAATCCTCTAGACTATAAATTCAAACCATTGCATCCTTGAGATAATTAAGCTTGAATGTTATCATTACTTGTTGGCATGTGTACCAAAAAGCTCAAATTATGCACTTGCATAAAAGAACATCACCTCAAAGACATTTTATTGATGCAATATTATTGATTGTTACCCTTCATCATGCAACAAAATATAAAGAATCTTGGAGATCATCTAGCATATCTATCTTTGCATCAATCACAACAATTACATTATTTCTTGCATCAATAATATCAATGTCCTTGCTCTCATGCTCTCAATTTACTGCCCCAACATTCATTGCACTTCATCTCAAGAATATACTATATCAAGCCTCAAGTATTCATTGCATCATTAAAACACTTCATTGTTAACTCATGTTATACATCAATTACATAGTTGTTCAATATATCTTCCAACTTATCAAAAATTTCATTAAATCAATTAACAAGACTTCATTTCGATTGAGGAAATCTCAAGGATTCCACACATTATCATATCACTAACATAATAAGTTTCAATGTTGCTTTTCAATGATGCCAAGTTTCTTTTGGAAGTATAGGCACAAGCGAACCCTTATCTAAAGAACCAAAAATTCTAAGATTTAGATGTTACATGTTTACCCTTAAAACATTTAAGTTTGCCCTTGCAAAGTCAATTTAAGTCTTTGCACAATTCTATATTTCACAAAGCACATTCATTAGTCTTTTAATTTTAATTTTTTTAACATAAGAAAAATTAAATGTTTAGCCCAACAATCCAAATCTTAGCTCTCTATAATACGAGGTCCCCATAACCTTTCAAACGATATACAACAGAGCCTCGTTCATACCTCTTTGTATTCTAGAACCATTCCGAAAAATATTTCAACCCAAATCGTAGCTCTCTATTAACATTTCAAAAAATATGCAACAGACCCTCGGCCATACCTCTTCTTATTCTAGAACCATTCGTAGACTCTAGGTATTTCAAGACACACCGGGGACAATTAGAAAAAATAAAATAAAGTATAACACTCGTTTTGCTATCTCCTTCATCTCCACATACGGAATCTGATACGACCCAGGGTGAAATCTTAAAGCAGAGGAAAACGAAACGCCAAATGGCTGGCCTATTTATGCTCCGGAGCTCAATCCTTTCCCTTGCTCCCCTCCCTCTATTTCACAATTTCTCTGTGTATTTGCAGGAAAAGAAGAGCAAAGGACGTTTGTGGCGTGGAGAGGAGTGTGCCTGTTTATGAGATGGAGAATGGAAATGGTATGGGTGGACATCCCCCAGACTCATTTCTGGTTTCGACGACACCTCCTCTGATATACTTGAAGCGGACAGTTACAATGGGAGCTAACTATGGATCATATCCTCTCACCCAACAAATGGTGCAAGCCCGAATTGACCGATATGGCCCCACTGAGAGTATCATTCAGTCTCATAATTTACTTCACGTGCGGTACGTGAACGAGCAGGATGCTGCTTCTGCCATTCTAGACCTCGACGGCACAGTGATCGTAGATCTGAATGTTAGCATCCCATTGACATTGTTTGTTACACGCGAATTTTACAACGTTCCATACTGGTAATAGGGGTTGTTATCCTGGGTTATGGTTATGAGACTGACAGAATGAACAAGCTTATGTTTATAAATATATTAGGCCTATAGGGCTGGTGCATTTTATTGGTTTTATAGACACTGCTGTTTTTTCCAAAGAGCTCATTGGATCAATATGTTGGTCTTTTATCTATTAAAAAAATAAATATTAAAATTCACTAACTCAAAATGGGATTTAATGTTTTTTTGTTTCTTCATTTCATATATACATTCACAAACTTAACAATCTACATTTTCGAGACGGTAGATTAATCATGTTAGTCAAGTTGAAAAGATTTATGAATGTTAATGGTGAGTGGTAGTAGGAAGTTATAATTGTCAAATGATATTGTTTTTAATATTCTTTGTTAATGTTGAGTGAAGATTGAATTTGATAAATATATTTACAACTTCATTTTCAGTTATAGAATTTCTTAGCTTCTATAATATTTTAGCTCTATTGTATTTCTTGAATTAATCTCAAATAAAATGATGGTGTTTTTCAATTTGTTGTGAAGTAGCATGAAGAATTAGGTCCTTATCCATCTTAATAATGTTTTGATTGTCACAAAATATCATTGTTGGATGTTCTTGTTATTGATGTAAATCTTCCAACAATTTTCTAAGCCATATAACTTCTCGGGATGTTTTTAATGAAATAATATGCTCAATTTTAAAATTAGACAAGGAAAGAGTGTATTGCTTTTTACTACTCCACGAAATTGGTCCTTAATCAAGATGAAAATATGTCTCAATATAAAAAAAAATTTATTGATGTCGCCTACATAATTCACATTTTTATGATCCTATTGAATTAGACTATCCAACAATTTTATATTCAATTCTAAGTTAACATGTTCCTCAAATGTACCACAATATTATCTTTTCTTTCTAGTAATTGACATGAGGAGCTATTGTATACCTAGAAATAACAATGATTTCATATGAGATTTTTGATCTAGATATTGTAACATGCAAAATATTACCCACTAAAATTATTATCTATATAAAGTACTATCAACTTTCTCAAAATAAGATCTAACATTATAAGTTTGATTCCAAAATCATAGGGTGTAGATGTTGGTTAACAATCAATCATTTTACATTTCTCAAACACATTGAGAGCATATTTAGATTGAAAAAGTAATATTCTTCCTCTCTCTTGTCAAAATTTCAATTCCAACAATGAATGCGTTAGTCCCAAATCTATTAAATATCTAATGTTTCCTTCAAATTTTCCATAACAAGTAAAATAGTTTTGAAATTGTAGAATAATGATCGAATCATTAACATATAATGTTGTGATAGGTACATGATAATTACAAATTAAAATAAATAGATTATAATTTGACTTCCTCATTTTCCATCTATTGACAAAATATTATTCATCTATTTTTAGTACTCGACTCCTACGTCCGTACTATACCATAAATAGATTTTTTTCAACTTGCAAACTAGATGTTCTTTATCATGTTTTCCATATCCTAGTGCTTATTGCATATAAATTTCTTTATTCAAATCATCATTTTAAAAAAAGTAATATTTACATTCCTCAAATAAAATTAGATGCTAAGACATAATTGTTCAAAATGTAGTTAATTTTATAAATTTAGAAAAAAAATAGTATTTAATCAATTCCATCTTTTTGTGAAGATGCTCTTGCCTTAGATCTATCTATGTAGTTAAGCACCAAGTATCATTCTTCATCAAGAAATTGTAACTCTTCTTGCATTGTTAATTCTCAATTTAAATTTCCCTTAACTTCTTCATTTGTTTGTGGATTTTCAACTTGCATAACCTTGAACATTAGAATATAATTAACAATATGATGTTTAAAATATTTCTAATACATTTGTAATAAATCTCCCAAATATTCTTTATTTTCTCTAGAAATAGATTTCTTTCACCTAAATTATGGAATCTTTGTAAATAGTAGTAGAAGCAGACTCTATTTGGTTTGATACATTAGAACCTTCATCAAATAATACATCATCTCCCAAATATTCTTTACTTTCTCTAGAAATAGATTTCTTTCACATAAATTATGGAATCTTTGTAAATAGTAGTTAGAAGTGGACTCTATTTGGTTTGATACATTAGAACCTTCATCAAATAATACATCTCTTTTGATGAGAATTATTTCTTTCTTAGGGTCATAATTTAAACTATATCAAAATAAAATCTCCATGTTTCTAATCTATATTTTTCCTCATTTGTTTAGGAATATGAGAATAAGAAATAAAAGAAGAGAAATTGGATTGACGCTAACAAGTGATTTTATTTCTCCTTTTATTCATATTTATAGGTAAATGCATTCACAAAGTTAATAACATACATTTTCTACATGATATATTGATCATATCAATTGGTTGGAAACATATATGAATATTGGTAGTGAGTGACGATGAAATCTATGGTTGGCAAATGGTCTATGTCATTCAACATAAGGAAAATTATGAGCAATGGTTTGTTCTATGTTGACTAATATTATTTCCAACATCTTCTCTTAATGTTGAGGTAAATTCATGACATATAATTCATATCTCAAAAAATTAAAATTTTGTTAGAGATAGAGCTTTGGGAAATATATCTATAACTTCGTCTTCAGTTCTATAATATCTTAGCTCTATTATGGGTCTTATAGATTCTATTTCTTATTTTTATTTTTATTTTAAATGACATCTCAAATTTTAAATACTTGTGAATATAATATTTTAAACACTTTATTGTATTTTTAATGAGTGATTTGAACTACAAATAAACTCACTTCATAAATTTTAACATATATTATTAAAATTCTATCTAAGAGACATATTTTAAAGCTAGGTTAGGTAATATATTCAAGTCACTTATGTAGATGAATCAATTGATTACATTCATAAATGATGTCACATGTAAGTGTAATGATAATTATGTGTCTAGAATATATGCTTAATAAAGTTAGGCTAATATAGGCTTGTTAGTCTATATTCATCCTTTTCATCCTCATTATCATTTTGTTACCTAGCTTCCCTACAATCATTAGGTTTGTCCAAGGTTCAATAGGGCTTAGTTGTAATGCCCCACTAGCTCATCCAGGGGAACAACAAACAAAAGAAACAAAAAGACATAATTTTTTTAAAAAAAATTTAAACATCAGTAAGAACCACGTTACTCAACATAATGATCAACTTTCTAATGAACATACAATCTTAAGATACCATCATTATTCACAATGAAGTAAACCATCAATAACTTGTAAAGTAGTAGCGGAAGATAATAGAACTTATCATTTACATTTTACCCCTAAGTCCTCATAGGTTCCTCAATGTTGTTACGTACAACAACCATCACAAGAAAGGATTACATTTATTTTTACCAATCAGTCTACTAAATAAGGATAAACAAACTTTTAACATAAGAGAATAGTATCATGATCGCTACATATTTACTAAAATAAAATGAACATCTTATAGTTTATTTTTTCTAGGAACTTAGGTACATCATGATACATCCCTAGATTAGCTTAATAAAGAATGAGATAACATCTATTCATTAGTCATCCAATAATAATTCCTACTCCATGCAACACTGGCCAAAGATCATTCCATTACATCAAAGTGCCATGTTACATTCATTCTAAGGTAGGTTCATTAACACCATTATGTAGTATAACATGGATATAAAAGATACATAAATGACATTATCCATATATGAATTAGTATCACATACAACAACCAATTAATCACATCACATTGTCTTATTTACTATAAGGATTAATAATGATACTAAACATAATTACGATGAATGCAAGAAGAAAAATTCCAAAGGGAAGATCCATATGATACTGCATATTGCCTTAACATAGTTTTCTATCACTCAACATGACACACCAAGGTATGGTTTGAAGATGAAAAAGAAACTATTGTCAATATTTGTCAAGAATATAATGATATAATTTCTTGGACATATGAATACCTAAAAGGATTTAATCCTAGTTTGGCCTAGCATACCATAAAACTAGATACCAATTCAAAACACGTTAGAAAAAAAGAAAAGGCCCATCAATCCCAAGATAGATCCTTTAATAAGAAGGGATTTGAGAAAACTCATAGAAGATAATATTATTTTTCCTATTAAGCATTCCCCATGGGTAGCTAATCTTGTTCTCGTAAGGAAAAAGAATGTAGAAATCAGATTATGTGTTGATTTTTGAGTTCTCAACAAAGCTTCCCTTAAAGATCATTATCCATTTCCTTCTAATGGTAGTTAATTTGGCTCCAAAAATGCCATGATTTTTGCATGTAACACGAGGGTAAGTAAAAAATTACAGATCTTGAACATGCTTGAAAAAACTAGTTGTCTTTTATTTTTCAGTTGTGTATAACACAAAGATTAGTCAACCGTTTTGGAGTGAGACTAGTCATGTCCCTTCCTTCTATGGAGAAAATCCTATCCAAGGTTAGTGGCTCAAAAAGGTTTTCATCCTTGGATGGGTATTCAGGTTATAATCAGATTTTACTCCAAGAATCAGGCCAACATAAGACTACATTCACTACTAAATGGGGTACTTATGCCTATTGTAAATTGCCTTTTGGGATAAATAATGCAGGTGTTGCATTTCAAAGAGCAATGGATATGGATTTTAGAGGTGCATTAGTAGAGTTTGTGCTAATATATCTTGAAGATATATAATTCTTTATTCAAAGTGTGTAGTTGATCATTTTGGTCATCTTAAACAAGTTTCTTTTATATGTAAAGAATATGGTGTGTCCCTGAACTCAAACAAGTGTGTATTTTCTACTAATCAAGGCAAAATATTGGGACACGTTGTATCAAAGGATGGGCTAGCCATAGATCCAAAAAGAGTGGAATTCATTCTTTCTCTTTTACACCCAAGTCACAAGAAAGGATTATAGAGTTTCCTTGGTAGGATCAACTTTGTGAGCAAGTTTATTCCTAACCTTGTTTCTATGGCTAAGCCTCTCATAGCCATATTGAGGAAGAATTTAACTTTCAATTAGAGAAAGGAAGGAAAGAGTAGCTTTGAATAAATCAAACAAACAATTGCCCAAGCTCCTACTCTGATTAATCCCAATTATGAGCAAGATTTTATCCTCTATGCTCTTGGAAGAGAATCAAGAATCTCAGCTATTGTGACAAAGCTAAATGAAGATAATTTGGAGTAGCCCATTGCTTTTTTCAGTGAAGGATTGAAATACTATGAGCTCAAGTATAGTTATGTAGAGAAGTAGGTCATCACTGTCATTAGGGAATTGAAGAAGTTTAGGCATATGTTATCCAACAATAGGATCCAGCTATTGGTTTCACATGCAAGTATGAAAGACTTCCTTTTGAACAGGGATTTTAGTGAGAAGAGGGTCAGATGGATAACAAAAGTCATGGAATATGACATCCACCTTAAAATCACCAAGCTTGTAAGAGGCAGGGGCCTATGTGAATAGTTTGTTTCACCATTTGAGACACCTTCAGAGGTTTGTATTGCAAGAAGAGTAACCAACCAATAGTGAAGAGCAAACCAATTGGGTAGAAGACATTACTATCTTCTCAAGAGAAGATAAATATCCCTATGGTCTAGATAAGACCAAAAGGATACTTTTCAGGCTACAGTCCATTCCTCATATCTTGGTGGATGGCATACTTTTCAGGAAAGACTCTAATGGAGTCTTACTAAGATGCATAGAAGAAAATCAAGTCAATGGACTATTAGAGGAGTTTCATGATGGCCCTTCAAGTGGCCACTTCTCTGCAAGGACCACTACCATTATAATAATTAAGGAGGTTATTATTGGCCAACCCTGTTTAGTGATTCACACAAGTAGGTGAGATGTTGTAAGAAATGTGCCTTCTTTTCAAGTAAACAAAGGTTAGATGTCCTTCCTCTCCATCTCATCCAAGTAGACTAGCCACTTCATTGGTCCAATTAATCCACCTTCAAGCACTAGTCATAAGTGGATTTTGGAAACAACAGATTATTTCACAAGGTCAATTGAGACCGTATCATTAAAGGATGTCATAGATATTTCAATACTAGAAATCCTTGATGGAATTGTAACAAGATTTGGTACTCCTTCCACTATCATATTAGACAATGCCAAGGCATTCGTTGGAGCATAGATTAGTCCTTGGTCAATCAAACATGGTATTTACCTAAAGACATCATCAAATTATTACCCTCAAGGTAATGGCTTGGTTGAGTCCTCCAACAAGAACCTCATCAAGATAATCAAGAGAACAATAAAAAGACAATCAGAATTCTTGGCATGTCAAATTCAAGACAGTCTTGTGGGTTGATAGAATTACACTTAAGAGATCCATTAGCAATTCACCCTCCATGCTAGTATATGGAAGGGAAGAAAAACTTCCACTATCTCTTGAATTTTCCTCTCTTCAATTAGCACACCAACTACAGCTAATGGAGAATGATGTTATGATAGTCAAAGTAGCCGAATTAATGGAGTTTGAAGAGGTCAAGAATTAGGCTATGCATACGCTTGAAACAAATCAGCAACAGGTCAAAAGAAGTTTTGAAAAGAAAGCCACAAATAGGGTCTTAAAGGAGGGAGATTTTGTCCTTAAGTGGGATGTAGACAGAGCCAAACCATGTAGATACTCCAAATTTCATGCCATGTGGAGTTGCCCATACATGATCACTATTTGTAAGGAGGGTAATTCATTCAAGTTATCCAAACCTAATGGTGAAATTCTCCCCATGGGATCCACCTTAAACCTTGCTCCTAAAGAAGATTTTAAGATCTTGTAAATAATAATTAGTTTTCCTATTCGCTAAGAAGTGCTAAGCAAAGGGCATTTCCTTTCTGAAGATAGTAAAATTTTGACATTTTGTTTCAAGTTACGAAAGTTTTGATCAAGTTTCCCAATTGTTGCAGTCTCGACTCTGTGCCCAATTGATTCCCACATAATCACTAGAAATGTTGGCACCTTATGCCTACCTTGGCCCATGACAAATAATTGATCTAAGACATCCATTAATGTCTTAACCCCTGTGGGATTTCCCTTAGGCATAAATCCTAAACCCTACATCTTCATGCCTTAGTCATTTCTTGACCCACCCTACCTATGTCCTAATTTGGAGTTGATCGGTTCGAATAGTCAAATCACTTAACGCCACCAGTCAAAGGTCCCTTAGTCGTTCGGTCAACCAGCCCCATCTCCAAGTGACTACCCCTCCTAAAGTAACCTCCTTTTCTCTCTGGCCCACAGTGCTTAACTGGCATTAATCACAATTCGACGGCTAGCAGGGCATCACGATTGTTTAATCAAAAATTAATTTAGGTCCTCTGATTCAACGTGAGTTGTCCAATCAAGAAATATACCAAGCTTTGGGCCTATAGTGCACAGGTGGAGATTCGCACGGTTGTCGTCGTGTCATAGCCAGGACTGACATCAGACTTGTCAGGCCCTTCGGTTTAATGGGAGTCGTCAATCTTGTCTCTAGCGTGACACCCATGTGGCGATGGTTGACCTGGCCCAACAGAGCATTATAAAGGCTATTTTGGACATCTCTTGATCATCTGATAACATGTGAAAATCTAGGATCGATGACCATAATTCAAACCTACAGCCAGACAATTCAAAATGTAATGTGGGGATTTTGTCAACAATAGGTCAAAATCAATTATTTTTCTTTGTTTAAGTCCCTAATCTGATCTGAATCCAATCCAACCACCAAAGAACAACACCATTACTTCATTCCCATCGTTGCAGATGTATTCCATGACCTCCCATGCCCAGTTATGACTGACGAAAGAACATTCATGCTAACAAGAGGTGTCTCAAACGCCATTTCAATGACAGGGTCAACCTGATTTTTAGGGATTTTCTACCCTCTTCGACTACAGATGCATTCAATGGGCCAATTTCTTTCACTTCAGTAGACATTATTGCGCACAAGAAACCGGATTCTGATCTAATCTCCCTGTAGTCATCTTTGCAACCTAACCTTAGTCCGGCTAAGGTTTCTGAACTCCATGTTAACTAGAGTTATGCCTGCACTATTAAGGCAATTGCGTAACCTATTTTTTATCTCTTCTGCTTCTTCATTTATAGGATTCATATGTTTTGTAATTGTAACTCTGCCTAGCCTTCACATTAATAAAGTTGTCTCTTTACCTTATCTCTAATTTCAGGTATCTTGTGTGTATAATCTTACTTCTATGCTCAAATTTTTTTCTATTTATGGATTGCTTTCGGTGTTAAACGTGCTTACATATGTTGTCTATGGATTCTCTTAACCCCTTTCAACGTCTCACTGAATCCTAACCTCTATGTTCACTTTGGGAACAAGCTAAGCATAGGGATTTGTGTAAGTTTGGATATCTCCTATTGATGTTTTGTGCAATCATATGTGAGGGAAAGACAAATTCTAGTCTTGGTGCATTACCTCCATTTATTTTTTGCATTCCTTCTCCCCTTTTCCTCTACAAGTCGTTAGAATAGATTTAGAAGAAGGCTTTATAAGTGTTGGGTTGGTCCAACGCTACACTCTAATTGGAAAGGAAGTCAACCTTCTCCAAATATTCAACCTCACAATGCAAGGTCCCACACTTAGAAGTTGTTTCCATGTTTCACAAGATTGCTAGGCATACGTATTTGGCGAGGGTGCAAATTTTTGTGACAACAATTATCAATATTTTCAATTTCAATTCATGCACTTAAGATAGTCTCAATGTTCAAAATTTTAACTCAAACATTTAAGATAGGTTTTTGTTGTGAATAATTCAATCTTTTTTTTAATCAAAATAATTTCTTATGTTCACAAATTGAATTGGGAAGTAGATTAGTTATTGGGGAGCGGGAAAACCACTTAATTTGATCAGGCGCGATGAAGAGGCGAATGTGGTGTTGTTCCCTCCCCACAACCATATTGCTAGACAAAAACATAGAGAAGTATAATCATTAATGAATGCCTTTACATAGAGGATCAATAATTGGAAAGACAACTCAAAGAAAAATTACTTCAGATCTCGAAGGTACCTCCTCTGGTAATCGCAAGGCGGACTATTACAATGCAAACTAGCCCCAAATTTCGTCTCACCCAACAATCGCTGCAAACCCTAATTGGCCCCACTGAGAGACATGGTTGCCTTCTGGTATGGTATGAGAAGGAGCAGGATGCTACTTCTGCCATTCAACGCCTTGACGGCCGACATGTCACCCATCACTTGAATCCACTTGTTAGCATCCCAGTGTTATAGTTGTCAAATGATTTGTGTCGAATAACATTATTTTTTAATATTCTTTCTTAATGTCGAAGTACATTTGTAAGATATAACATAAAATTTTGATAGATAGAAGTTGGTAAAATATATTTACAACTCGATCTTATGTTCTATGATATTTTATAAATAAATCTCAAACAAAATGATGGTGTTCTTCAATATGCTTTGAACTAGCAAGATGGATTAGATTTTTCTCCAATTGAATTGTACTTTGATTGTCACAAAATATTATTATTGGATTTTCTTGTGATTGATGTAAATATTCCATCAAAATTTTAAGTCGTATAGCTTCCTAGGATGTATTTGATGAACAAATAAACTCAACTTTGATATTAGATAAGGAAATAGTGTATTTCTTTTTACTGCTCCATGAAATGGGTCCTCAACCAAGATAGAAAACATATCTCGATATGAATTTCATTTCATTGGTGTCACTTACATTATTTGCATTTCTATGTATCCTACTAAAGAAAACTATCCAACACTTCTATATCCGATTCCAAGTTAACATGTTCCTCAAATGTAATTCAATATTCTCTTTATTTTTTTCTAGTAATCAACATGAGGAGCTATCATATACTTAAAAATAACATTGATTGTATATGCAATTTTTGGTTTAGATATTGTAACATACAAAAGATTACCCACTAATTATCAATATAAAGTACTATCAACTTTCGCAAAATCGGATCTAATACTAGTTTGATTCTAATAACAAAAGGTATAAATGTTGGTTACCAATCAAACATTTATACCTCGTAAGCACATTGAATGCATATGTAGACTAAGAAATTAAATATCTTTCCTCCTTCTTGCCAAACTTTCATTTCCAAAAGTGAATGCAGTAGTCACAAATCAATTATATTAAATGTTTCTTTCAAAACTTCCTTAACAAGTAAAATTGTTTTGAAATTGCTATGAGTAATTAGCTAATCATCATCAACATATAATGTTGTAATAGGTACAAGATCATTACAATTTAAGATATAAAGATTAGAATTTGACTTGCTCATTTTCTATCGGTAAATTAAAAAATGCTCCTATTTTTTAGTAGATGGCTCTCTATTTTAGGCAATAAATATTTGTTTTCAACTTACAAATTAGATGTTCTTTACCATGTTTTTCAAATCCTAGTGGTTATTCCATATAAATTTTTTCATTCCAAATATCATTAAAAAAAATATAATTTTTCACATCCAGTGATAAATGTTCTAAACAAGATTGATTACTAAGGCAATAATTGTTCAAAGAGTAGTTAATTTTGTAGCTTGAGAAAAAAATTGTATAATCAATTTCTTCTTTTTGTGAAAATGATCTAGAAACCAATCTTGTCTTCTATCTTTATATTTAGATCCATCAAATACAAGTTTAGTTTATACATCCATTTGCAACTAATAAAAATTTTACCAAATTTGGAAGCATAGTTAAGTATCATTCTTCATGAAGGAATTATAAAATGGTGCAGGAGCACCTAACTTTGCTTATACTCTCCATTTTTGGTATTTTTCATGCTCAAGTGTCCTGCTAGTTTTGAAATGTTGTCTTAGGTTGTTTTGAGTCATTTCATAGATGTTTGATCTCATTTTGTGCTTGAGAGATCAAGTTTTGTTTTCCCAAGGTTTGAGTTGTTAGTTTTGTGCTCCTAGGCCAAATAAGGCTAAAAAGTGGAAAATCGCCTTATTGGCTAAGCCATGCTTTGGTAAGCATTGAAACATGTTTTGAAAGTGTTTTTAATAATTCCTAGGTTATTTTGGAAGGTTGGTTGAGTTAGGTTGCTCAAATTGCCACTTGGAGCAATAAAAGTTGTCATTCTTGCTTGTAAAAGTTGTCATTTTGGACACTTTTTGTAAAAAGAAGACAAAAATACCTTATGTCCATATAGGACTTGATAACTACCTTCAAATTCTATTTATATGCCTCCTTATTTTTGGTATAGGGTTGTCTTTTGTACTTTCTATCATAATCAATTGAAAGAGAAAGCAATTTTCCAACTTTTCTTGTGTTTTGAGCTCCATTTTGATAGCAGTTCGTATTGGGGATTCTCTTTTCCGTATTGTACCTTTTGGAAAGTAGATTTATTATATATTAATTTTTATTCATGTAATTAGTTTGCAGGTTGTGCATTTGGAAGTTGGTTTTATTAAATTATTTTCATTTTGCTCCTTGACTGTCTTGTCAAGGGTTTTGGAGTCTAAAATGCATCAACTTGTCTAAATCCAGGTTTGGCCTCCCATGCGTGGACTTATAAAAGTTGATTTGCATATGTTTAGTGTAAATATTTCATATTTTGGTCAGGGTTGTGCAGAAGAAGTGCTTTTGAGCATATGCTAGGCAAGTTGGAGATGGAATTGGCTAGCAAATGTGAACAAAGAGCAAACTTGTTTGTGCTCAAAGGTCAATTTGAGTGAGAAAACTTAAGGCAGAGGTCTGCACTAGTCTTCTTGGAGTTTTAGAGGCAGTTGGAGCTCCAAAAAATGTTTTCTTTACCTTGTAAATGTGTTGAGTTGTAGCTGGCAGCGAGCACCCTGTTTTGAAAATTTAATGTCTTTTTGGATCCAAAATTGCTTTGTGAGTATGTTCATGCTTTGGCATCTTGTGACAAGGGATAAAAATGTTTTTTGGAGGTTGATACATGCATTGGTGAAGTTTCCATGAATTTCTAACCATTCTAAGTGCAGATAAGACAGTGAATTAGCAATGATAGTGCATATAACAGTCTTTTAATTGCCTTTTCCAGTTTGTATGGCAAGTGTTTGATATAATGTGATGCAGGGAAGAGTTGGAGGAAGTTCCAAATTATGTGGTAGAGGTTCTATAATAGTTTGTAAGCTTTACTTGTGGTTTAAAAGAGACTTCCTTTGTTTCATGAGCAAAACCCTCTCAAAACCCTACTTTATTGCCTAAAAATGTGGACAGTCATTATACCATCTTCTCAAGAGCTAAAACCATAAAAATCCTTGAGTTTAGACCTTGTTGACACCTTCCAAGTCAGGTTTCATGGTTGTTTTGACCATCATTGCACTATACAAGCAAAAATCACTCCAATTAGGCCTCCATGGGCTAGTAGCCTTTTAGCCCTGTTTTAACAAAAAAAGTTGAACCCAATTGCCTCAATGATGTTAGAACCTTCCAAACTCTTGAAGGACAGTTGAAATACACACAATGGGCCTAATTAAATCAATTTTGACAGTTAAGACATCATCTTGGGGTGTGGACCTATGGTGGAGGATTTGAGTAATATTGAGCAAGGGAGTGTAGCAACATAATAGGGTGGTTGTTTGAGAAGAGGTGTGTGTGTTGAAGGTTGATATTACAAACACTAATTTAACACAAAATAAAATTCATATCCTTTGGGTCCACTTGATTGATTAAACAAATTTAGGCTTATTGGGCAACTTCTCACTCAATCTCCCTATCATAGTGGTATTAGAGTCTGAGAAAGATTCAGGTGAAAAGAGAGAAAACAAATTGACTTAGGATCAATAGAATCCTTAGAAGAAAACATGGTGACTAACGTTGAGTTAGCCAAGAAGGTTGAAGACCAAGAAGAAGAAAATAGAGCACTTGGGCAGAGGTTGGAGCAGCTAGCAATAAAACTAGTTGAAGTAGAAGTTAAGACTGAAGAAGTCAATGATAAGGTTGGAGATAAGGGCAAAATGGTGGAAATAGAAGATGAGGTTCCCATACCTGACCCTGTTCTTGAGAAACAACCATTCTTGAAGGCTTTGAGAGCTATGAGTGGTAAAACCTTAGAGGGAGTGGCTCTCTTTAGTGGAAAGATGGATCCTGATGCTCTGATAGAATGGATTGAAGGTCTGGAAAATCATTTTGAAAGTAATGGAATAACTGAACCACAAAAGGTTAAAGTAGCATAATCAAGGTTGAGAGGGGCAACCTTAACTTGGTGGAAGTTCATCCAAGAGGAAAGGGTGAAAGAAGGTAAGCAACCAATAGCCACCTGGAAAGAAATGGTAACCAAAATTAGAGAAACCTATCTTTCTGAAGACTATGAAATCCAACTACATAGGAAAAGACAAAACTTGAGACAAAAAGGCTTAGATGTCAGTAGCTACACTGAGGAATTTCAAAAACTATGCATGAGATCCAAGGTAGTAGAGGATGAGAGTATAAGAGTAGCCAGGTATTTGAATGGATTGAGACGGAACATACAAGAAGAGATGAGTTTGTTATGTCCAGAAACAGTTCACAAGTGTTATCAACAAGCACTAAAAGTGGAAGAGAAGAATAAGAACAAATCAACAGAGGAAGAGGTAGGGGAAGAGATCATAGAGGCCATAGGGGAAGTTTTGGTTGAAGAGGAGATCAAAGGTCCCATGGAGAATCCAAACTTATTGAGCAAAGTGGGGATTCATATAGCAAGAGCAACTATAAAGGAAGGGGATCTAGCAACCCGGGTAGAGGTAGATCTAGTGGACCAGGAAGAGGGTCCTACTTCTCCACCATGAAATGCTACAACTGTTAGAAGTCGAGGCACCCTGCCTACAGATGTCTAGAGAAACCCACTTCATCACAAGGAGGTGAAATAAAAGTGCATTATGTGCAAGAAAATGCAGCAAGCCTCAAAGCTCATGAAGTGAGCTTAACATCAGAAGATGGGGAGAGTTTGATGATGAGAAGAGTCTTGATAAAGGAGCTAGTCAAGGAGGAAGGTCATTGTTTAGAATTAAGTGCAAGATCATGGGAAAGGTATGCAAGGTGGTCATTGATTCAAGATCCACAGATAACATAGTTTCAGAAGAAGCAGTGAGGAAACTCAAGCTAGAAAGAATCCCTCACACACATCCCTATAGAGTCGCATTGTTGAATAGGGAGCAACATGTTCTTGTCAATGAACAAACATGGGTAGAATTCACTATAGGAGGGTATCAAGATAAGATCTTATGCAATATTCTTCCAATGGATGCTTGCCATCTACTTCTTGGTAGACCTTGGAAATTTGATAGGAAAGCCATACACAATGGTGAAAAGAAATCCTACTCATTTCAAAAGGATGGTGTTACATACAAAATTCAATCTATAAATGGAGAGAAAGAGGGCAGCAGGTCAAAGAATCGGAATGTTTTAATAGTAAATGAGAAAGAGTATATTAACACACTTGAAGAGGGTAAAGGAGTGGGATTTGCACTCATAGTGACACCCAAGGAAGAAAGGAAGGAGAAGAAGGTTGAAATACCACAATAAGTGCAGCAAATACTTGATAACTTTAAAGAAACTATAAGGGATGGAACACTTGCAACCTTACCACCTCCTAGAGCCATTAGCCATAAGATAGACCTCATACCAGGAGCCTCTTTACCAAACAAAGCAGCCTATAAGATGACACCTGAGCAGAACAAAGAAGTGGCAAGACAAGTTCAAGAACTCCTAGATCAAAATTTGATAAGAAAAAGTATAAGTCCTTGTGCAGTACCTGCAGTTTTAACACCTAAGCAAGGAGGTACATGGAGATTATGCACATATTCGAGAGCCATTAATAGAATAACTATCAGGTATAGATTTCCTATTCTTAGGATTGAGGATTTGATGGATTATTTGGGAGGTGCAAAGCATTTCACAAAAATTGACCTCAATAGTGGTTATCACCAGATCGGGATAAAAGAAGGTGGTGAATGGAAAACAGCCTTCAAAACAAATGAGGGTCTTTATGAGTGGCTAGTTATGCCATTTGGTCTTTCTAATGCCCCAAGTACATTCATGAGACTCATGAATGAAGTGTTGCATGATTTCATTGGTAAATTTGTAGTGGTGTACTTAGATGACATACTAATATTCAGTAAAACTAAAGAAGACCATTTGAAGCATCTTGAAATTGTTTTGAACAAATTATATGATTAATAGCTGACAATCAATTTGGAAAAGTGTGATTTTATGAAACAGGAATTGGTTTATCTTGGCTTTGTGATCTCAGGTGGAGATTTAAAAATGGATAAAACCAAGGTGGGAGCCATCACAAATTGGCCTACACACAAATCAGCGAGGGATGTCCAAAGTTTTCATGGCTTAGCACAGTTCTACAGGAAGTTCATCAGAGGGTTTAGTGAAATTTGTGCACCAATGCTTGATACTACAAAAGGTGGAGCTAAGGTAAAGTTTCAGTGGACAGATGCAGCAAACAAGGGGTTTGAACTTTTGAAACCAAAGGTTGCTTCTCAACTAGTGCTTATACTTCCTAGTTTTGACAAGTTATTTACTATTGAATGTGATGCTAGTAATATTGCAGTAGGTACAATTTTGAGTCGGGATAATAAACCGTTAGCTTTCTTTAGTGAAAAATTGAATGATGCTAAAAAGAAGTACTCTTCCTGTGATTTGGAACTCTATGCTTTAGTTCAAGCACTTATAAAGTGGAGACATTATTTGCTTCCAAAGGAGTTTGTTGTTTATACGGATAATCAAGCTTTGAGTTTCTTGAATTCACAAGATAAGCTAAATCATAGCCATGTCAAATGGGTTGAGTACTTACAATCATACACTTTTACTCTTAAGCACAAGAAAGGACAATGCAATAAAGTAGTAGATGCTTTGAGTAAAAGGCTTCTAACAGTGCAGGAATAATAGGTTCAGAGTATTGGCATAGAGTTCTTCAAAGGAATGTATCCTGATGATGAAGATTTTGCAGCCACCTATAAGGTTTGCCAAGAATATGTTGATTATACTTTGGAAAATGGTTTTTTGTTTAAAGGTGGGTAGCTATGTGTTCCTAAAAGCTCAATGGGCAAGAATCTGATTCAAGAAAAGCACAATGGGTGTTTGAGTGGACATTTTGGTCTCAACAAAACATTGGAGTTGGTGCAACATTTTTAGTATTGGCTAAAAATGCAACAAGATGTCAAAAGGTATGTGGAGCAATGTATGGTTTGCTAGAAGGCAAAAGGTACTACTTCTAATGCTGGTTTTTATCAACCTCTTCCAATTCCTACAAGGCCTTGTGAATGTGTTAGTATGGATTTTGTGGTAGGCTTACCTAAGACTAAACTTGGTTTTGATAGCATTTTTGTGATTGTGGATAGATTTAGTAAAATAGCACTCTTTATTCATTGCAAAACTACACATGATGCTAGTCATATAGCCTATTTATTTTTCAAGGAAGTGATTAGAATCCATGGTTTACCTTCTAGCATTGTTTCTGATTGAGATGTTAAGTTTCTTGGCCATTTTTGGAAGACATTATGGAAAGATTGGGTACTAATCTTTCTCTTGGTTCAGCTTATCACCCACGGACTAATGGCCAAACTGAGGTGGTCAATAGGACTCTTGGAAACCTCTTAAGGTGTTTGAAAAAGGAATATGGCCAAAGTTGGTATCAACTCATCCATCAGGCAGAATTTGCATACAATGATAGTGTTAACAGGTCAACTAGTAAGAGTCCCTTTGAAATTGTTTATGGTATGCACCTAAGGGGTGTCATGGAGCTAAGAGATATTGGTAACTTGCAGAAAAAGAGTGGTATAGCAGATGACATGGCTCAATCAATGAAGGAAGTTCATGAGCAAGTGAAAAAGACTCTGCAGGATACCTCATAGAAAGTGAAAGCTAGAGTGGATTCATTAAAGAGGGATGTTCAATTTTCACTTGGGGACTTTGTGATGGTGCATTTGAACAAGTCTAGATTGAAAAAGGGAGTTCCCAACAAGCTCCAAATAAGGTGAATAGGTCCTTGCAAGATATTGGCTAAGTATGGTTCTAATGCATATAAAACTGATTTGCCTACTGATCTTTATTTGTCTCCTATTTTCAATGTTTCAGATTTGGTGGCATTCAAAGGTCAACTTCCTAAGGAGGATGATAGAGTTTCATATGTTCACAAGTCACATTCAGACCTGTCTTTGCCTCCTCCATCCATTCCTCAAGCTAAACAGGTGTTGGACTCAAGAGTTTACAAGAGGACTCGCCATCAAGTGTACATGGAGCATCTCATCAAGTGGAAAGATAAACTACTTTCAGAAGCCACTTGGTTCCATGAGTCTAAGTTCTCTAATTATGGAGTTTCTTCTTCTTTGCTGCCTCACAGAGTCACATGACTTCTTTGTCTTTGGGGGAGTATGGTGCGGGAGCACCTAGCTTTGCTTATACTCTCCATTTTTGGTATTTTTCATGCTCAAGTGTCTTGTTAGTTTTGAAATGTTTTCTTAGGTTATTTTGAGTCATTTCATAGATTTTTTATCTCATTTTGTGCTTGAGAAATCAAGTTTTGTTTTCCTAAGGTTTGAGTTGTCAGTTTTGTGCTCCTACGCCAAATAAGGCTAAAAAGTGGAAAATCGCCTTATAGGCTTAGCCATGCTTTGGAAAGCATTGAAAGATGTTTATAAATTGTTTTTAATCATTCCTAGGTGATCTTGGAAGGTTGTTTGAGTTAGGTTGCTCAAATTGCCATTCGGAGCAACCAAAGTTATCATTCTTGCTTGTAAAAGTTGTCATTTTGGACACTTTTTGTAAAATGAAGACAAAAATGCCTTATATCCATATAGGGCTTGATAACTACCTTAAAATTCTATTTATATGCCTCCCTCTTCTTGTTATAGGGTTGGCTTTTGTACTTTCTATCATAATCAATTGAAAGAGCAAGCAATTTTCTGACTTTTCTCATGTTTTGAGCTCCATTTGGATAGAAGTCCGTACTGGGGCTTCTCTTTTCCGTACTGTACCTTTTGGAAAGTGTATTTATTTTATATTCAATGCTCTTCATGTAACTAGTTTGTAGGTTGTGCATTTGGAAGTTGGTTTTATAAAATTGTTTTCATTTTGCTCCTTGACTGCCCTGTCAAGGGTTTTGGACTCCAAAATGCATCAACTTGTCTAAATCTAGGTTTGGGCTCCCATGGGTGGACTTAGACAAGTTGAGTTGCATATGTATAGTGTAAATATTTCATATTTTGGTCAGGGTTGTGCAGAAGAAGTGTTTTTGACATATGCTAAGCAAGTTGGAGATGGATTTGGCTAGCAAATATGAAAAAAGAGCAAACTTGTTTGTGCTCAAAGGTCAATTTAAGTGAGAAAAATTAAGGCAGAGGTCTGCACTAGTCTTCTTGGATTTTAGAGGCATTTGGAACTCCAAACAATGTTTTCTTTACCTTGTAAATGTGTTGAGTTGTAGCTGGCAACAAGCACCCTGTTTTGGAAATTTAATGTCTTTTTGGATCCAAAATTGCTTTGTGAGTATGTTCATGCTTTGGCATCTTGTGACAAGGTCTAACAATGTTGTTTGGAGGTTGATACATACATTGGTGAAGTTTCCATGAAGTTCTAACCATTCTAAGTGTAGATAAGACAGTGAATTAGCAGTGACAGTGCATATAACAGTCTTTTATTTGCCTTTTCCAGTTTGTATGGCAAGTGTTTGATATAATGTGATGTAGGGCAGAGTTGGAGGAAGTTAAAAATGATGTGGCAGAGGTTCTATAACAGTTTGGAAGCTTGACTTGTGGTTTAAAAGAGACTTCCTTTGTTTCATGAGCAAAACCCTCTCAAAACCCAACTTTCTTGCCTAAAAATGTGGACAGTCATTATACCATCTTCTCAAGAGCTAAAACCATAAAAATCCTTGATTTTAGACCTTGTTGACACCTTCCAAGTCAGGTTGCATGGTTTTTTTGGCCATCGTTGCACTATACAAACAAAAATCACTCCAATTAGGCCTCCATGGGCTAGTAGCCTTTTAGCCCTGTTTTAACAAAAAAAGTTGAACCCGATTGCCTCAATAATGTTAGAACCTTATAAATCTTGAAGGACAGTTGAAATACACACAATGGGCCTAATTCAATCAATTTTGACAGTTAAGACATCATCTTGGGGTGTGGACCTATGGTGGAGGATTTGAGTAATATTGTGCAAGGGAGTGTAGCAGCATAATAGGGTGGTTGTTTAAGAAGAGGTGGGGGTGTTGATGGTTGATATTACAAACACTAATTGAACACAAAAGAAAAAGCATATCCTTTGGGTCCACTTGATTTATTAAACCAATTTAGGCTTATTGGGCAACTTCTCACTCAATCTCCCTATCATAAATTTTGTTACATTGCTAATTCCCAATTTAAATTTCCCTTAATGCTTCATTTTATTGTGAATCTTCAACTTGCATGACTTTGACCATTAGATCATAGTTAACAATGTCATGCTTAAAAAAATTTTAATAAATTTATTGAATGCTTCTTATTTTCTCTAGAATTTACATTTCTTGCACCTAAATCAAGATTATTTTCAAAAAATACATTATTGTAAAAAGTAGTAGAAATAGATTCATGAGTAGTTCCCACTGTGACTAGTTCACTAGTCACCAACTTTCTTGACTAATTCATATGTCAAGATGAAACTATAAAGTACACCTAAGGGAAGTATAAGGCATATATTTCTACTTAAGAAATGATAAGGCATAACAATGTAAATTAAGGTGTAAGCCTAACCAAAAATTTTCTAGGATTGTTGACCTTTTTTTGTAGTCATGTGATTTCCACAGTCCATGTTATTATTGTACATCACTTCTAGTACAAACTATGTGAATTTATCTTCTTAACATTTCGAATCAAACTCCAAGATCCATCATCGGGAAAAAGAGATCAAGACAAGAGAAAAGAATAGAATGATAGTTTTTTATTAAAATAGAAGTGTTAACTAGGGTGTTGACCCTTTACATAGTCCGAGAATATCAAAAGGTAAAGCTTGCAAGCAATAAAAGTCAACACATCGGAGCAAGCCCAAAACAAGCAAGGTCAGACAAAAGAAACTTGGCCAATGGCCAACCTTCTACAACTCATAAGCAACTCAAGGAGGGGTATGAACACCCTAGCCTTGGGGGGCAAGGAGGACTTCCCTTTCCTCCTACGGCAAACAATAGTCTAGGCAATACTATCATCAAGGTCATTAAGGGAATGACCAAGCGGTAAGGATCCCACTTGGAGCAGCAATAGGAGCAGAACTAGTAGGTGTAGAGCGGAGCTACAAGTCAAAGGCAATAAAGAGTTGAATCCATCAAGACAAGAGGAGCTATAACAATGGAATTGATAGCAACATCAGTAGTAGCAAAAGGCACCTCTTCCTCCTGAGATGAGCCATCCAAATCAGAATCAACAGTATAGAGGGTCAAGTGATCATTAGTAGCATCCTTCCACCAAGTAGCAATACCTTTGTGGCATGAAATAGAGCAATCCAAAGCAAGATGGCCCGTAGAGAAAAAATTTCGATAGCGAAACCTGGAAGACCCTCAAAATCCAACAGTTGTGTCCAAGGCCGATCTCCAACCGTGAGACCCACATCTCTCAAGAGTGGCAAAGAGATGTCAATATCAATTAGGATGTGGGCAAAGGTAGTGTGGCCCATAGAATGATAGTTAGCAAACCAGGTCATATAAAGTTAGAATATGAGGGGGGGACGTGGGCCAAGATGGTATTAGAGAGAAAAAAAAAAAGTAACCAAAAAATACACACATGTATATATATAATGCTTAAAGAAGTTGACAAAAAATGAAAATAAAACTAATATAATAAAATAGGAGGACAAATTGATATAAAATTACTTACAATTAAATGTAGAATAAAGTACAAAAATATACACCATAATAAAATTAAAACTAAAAATTATGAGAACAAGCTAAATTAACTTAATTAATAAAAACCAATAAATACTAAATATAAAATGACACGCATGTAATAAGCCATAAAATTAAAACTAAAAAAAATTGAGAACAAGCTAAATTAATTTAATTAATTAAAAAAAAACTACTAAAGGACACACATGTAATAAGGCTTAACTTGAATAAAATTAAAAAACAAAAAAATATAAATATATAAAAAAATAAGAGATAGTAATTGTAAAAAATAGAAAATAAAATAATAAAAAATAAACCTCTCAATAAGAAATAAAATTAAAAATAATGAATCTAAAATATATATATAAGAACATAAAGCTAAATTTTTTAAGTTTTAAGACATTGAAATTATATTTAAGAATATAATAATAATTATAGCTAATCTAACCTTAATAAGCATTAACCCCAAACCTATTCTAATAATCACCAAACCACATGGCTTCAAGAAGTAATAACTCCAATCACTAGATTCAACTATTTTTTTTGAACATTTTGAATTTATGCATAAGAATAGAGTATAGTTACAACATCCATCCATTTACTAATGGTATTTAAATCAAATGTTTTAAGAAAAGCATTATTATTTCCTCAACATAAGATATAGGTATTAATGATAATTGTGTATTCAAATAAAATAAAGAGAATAACAATATAAAGGTTCTGATCATTTATATTGTATATAAAAAATTTGTAACAAGGTTTCTATGAACACAAAATACTATTCTTGAAGTTTGACTGGGTTAATTTAGAGTCATAAATAAGTCATAATATTAAATCATTCTTTAATTAAATTTGAATTCTAATAAAGATGCATTCAAAAGTAATGTATCGTTATAAAATTAATGACAATAAAGTTAACCATCAACAAGTTTTATCGTTATACAAATAGAATTTTCTTAACAAATCAATTACATAATATACAATAATATCCCTAAACAAATATCTCATATTACTTGACTAAGGACAAATATTTAACACCCTAAAATAAGTCTCAATACTCTATAATTACAAGATTCTCAACATCACATTTTTTAAGATATAAAATAATCACTAATTATTTATATCATCTAAAACTTGAAAAAAAAATATTTAAAATATAAACAAGTTGTATAACTCTAATGAAAAATTAGAATTAAAACTTTTACTACTAGGTTGACATAATAAGTAATACAATTTCTTCCTCATACTAAAATAATTCCATTTTCATTCTTGAATTTTACAAGAATCCTCAAATTTATGTACCTCTTAATATACAATATATTTAGTGAGATTAAACATAAAATAAAATACTTTGTGAAGGCCCTCGCTAGGCTGACAGCTCACGGGCTCCATGCCCTTGCTGGGCTGTCATGCTCATAAGTCTAGACCTCCATAAAAAATAAAAATAAAAAAGATAAAATAATTAGAACTTCCAGCTCAAAGTATAGGTGTGATTTGTACATATTGAGACATTGGTTCTACCAATTAATAGTGTCCTACATCACTTTTTATAATTCAATACTGAGCATGTCATTAGCTGTCTTTTGTATGTCATGTGTTAATCTTTCATAACAGTTCACCTTGATTCCGTTGCCATGTGTCCACATGTCTGAAATAGTAATAAAATAAATTATACTAATGTATACATTTTTTCATTTAACAGTACCCTAGAACCTCAATTAATAATATAATAGTCAGACCGACATTAGCATATGCCATTATTCACTGTTGCAATACAGATGTTTGAATATCATTCCCTTGTGTACTGAACAATGAACCCTGTCGCTGGAAGCTTCTACCATTGCTTTACAGCGAAGTATATGCAATTGTTGCAGGAAATGAACAAAAAAATAGAAACTTACAAGCAAATGCATTTGACAGCTGTAAAACCCACTTCTGCAATGCTAGAGGTGTAAAGTCAGTTGACCCCGAAATGGGCCGTGCAAGCAGAAAGGCTGTCATTACAAAATATGACCCGATGCTGAAGAGAACTACCCTCCCCAGGAAGAAAAAGATCTCCTTTTTCCAACGTTATCCACGTTTTGTCTATATGAAAAATGTCAAAGCATAGACAAGACATTGATTAAGAAAGGATAATAAAAGTTGTATCAATAGAAGATTCAAGTTATAAAAGAAAAAGAAATGGGATTTTCTGTTTTGGATTTTTCGAGCTTATCAATTTTGCTGATTATATGTAGGTCCCATGGACTGTTTGGTCTTGTTATTAATAACATACATTCATTCAGAGATCATGAGGGACTGTTTGGTCTTGTTATTAATAACATACATTCATTCAGAGATCATGAATCAGTTTATAGTGAACAAAAATGACTAACTCTCATTAGAGCAAAAATGATTCGTGAATTAATTAATTAACGAATCCTAGAATTTGAGGGGTGGCTGGGAGGAGGCTATGAGTGTAAAGCGGAAAATCGCGATCGAACCCTAGTTGCTCTCCCCTCTTCCAACTTCAAGGAGAGAGAAGGGAGATTCACTAGGGTTGATGGTTTTCACTTAGGGGAGAGACTTTACATTCAAAAGAGGGGTTGAAACCCACAAGATCCAATCCCACACAATGCAAGATTGGATGCTAAATGTGTTTCAAGGGTTAAGAAAGCAAGGCTACCCTCTTTTGTAAAGAATGTTGATAGAAGAATTAAACTTGGAATGCATAGAAAGTGAGAAAGATTCGCTTATAAACTGAGATAGGAATACAGTATGAAGCTGTGGACCTGGAATTAGCAGTAAAATGTCGATACGGCGCTGTCCTGCAAATTTGAGCAAAAGTTGCCGGGACGATGGCGCCCGAGCGCCACGGTCCTCCGAAAAATCCGCGAAACGAAGGGGGATCTGTTCGTCTCTGCACAAGGATTCCAGATCTTCAATTTCAGCCGCGTACCTGCAACCTACACACAGAAAAGCGAAGACGATTGGGGGGTTAGGGATTAGGGGTTTGCCTTTAGGTCAAACCCCGGTTTTGGAATTAACCAAGAAATGAGCAATGCTGTAAATGTAAATGTCTGTAATGTAAAACAAGTACTAATACCTTGTTATAAGGATGTTTGTATCCTTATGTGCGAAGGTATAGATGTTGTATGTTGTATGTTGTAGTAGTATGTAGTAAGTGATCTCCTCTTCAATGGTTGAATCCTTGTCTTGAATGCAACACTTAGCCTTGAATGGAGACTTGAAATGATCAATTGCTTGAAGGAATGCTTGAATGCTTGAATGCTTGATTATAATTTCCACGCTTTTTCCATCATCTCGAATGAAAGAGGAAAATGTAGTTTATATACTTGCCAATTAGGGTTAATAGACTGATTTTCCCGACCTTAGGCCGACCAGGAAAGATAATTTTCCAATTTGCAAACATAAAGACCCGAAGTCCAAAAGAGACCGGGCCCAAAATAGGACCCAGGGACCAGGGCGCTGGGCGCCACGGTCCTGGGGACCAGGGCGCTGGGCGCTCTGGTCCCACCTCCCGGGACAGCAGGGTGCAAAGGAGGTTCAGGCCAGGGTGCAAGAAAATGCAGTTTTTGGTGTCATGAGCAAGTTTCGGGGTCTCCATTCAGATTCCGTGTTGCGTCGCCATCGTGAAGACCGAAATGCAGTCGAAATTGCAAGTGTCGCAATTTTAGGACGCTACATTTAGCCCCCACTTTAGCGGGAGTATAAGCGTACGCTCATACTTCCGGTAAAGTACAAGGAAACAACATTGAAAGACTTTCACCACGTCAAGGAGGCAAGATACACCAAGCCCCCATTGGACTAAGGATCTTACGACTTCGATTGACAAAGTAAAAGGGAAGATCACAAGGGAGAACCATGACTGTCAGTAGTAAGGTTCCCTCACTATGAGTCATGCAAGAGAAATACCGAAAATTTTCAAGGCAAAGCTGAGTTCTCCAAGAAATTTTCAAGTATCTTGAAAAGATATGAACGGGATGTATGCCCCCCTACGTTAAAGCGATCGCACACGCCTCACCGGGGGTGATTGTTTTAACGTAGTGATACACATAAGAAATGAGAAAGGAAAGGAGCACATTATCGCAAGGATTTAGCCCCCAAGTGTGAGATAAACCCAAGGATAATAGACACAAAACACAAAGCACGAGGTGACTTCACTTTCCTCGGGGTCAGTATGTTGTATGATAATTCATGTATATCATATGTATGTATGCATAATTGTTCTTCATTCCCCAATCAAGGAAGGTCACCTAGAAGAAGGGAACACATGTGTCTTTTGAGTCAACATGAGAGAGACCAAAAGAGATCTAAATGCTTTGCATCGTCCTCAAGTAGACAACACTAAGGATAACAAATAGAAGAATGAGAATAACATATAGAAGAAGTAACACAAGAGAGGAGGAGAGAATCTGCTATGCTAATGTAACTAGTCTAGCACGTCATCTACCCCCCGATCTTGCTGATCAATGTTTCGGGAAGGCAAGGAACACACTAGAGGAGGAACATTCAACACAGCAGATGGAGCTATCACAAGATCCAAACAAGGGCTATGTTCATGTTCCAAGCCACGCTATTCTTGTCTAGGAGCTAGGATAAGTGCTTTAGAAAATTCATTAGATAAATGGTTATCAATATCAACAAGTTCATATTCACTATCAGAAGCAAGAGGAGTAACATTTTCATCATGAATAACATTTTCATCTATAGCATCATCAAGATTTATAAAAATAGGGTCTTTGATTCGCACAGGATCAAGACCATCATGCATCTTATGTTTTGGAGATTTTGGAGAAAATGGAATAATGCTTGTTGAAGGTGTTTTTGGAGATTGCAAAGTTTGAGAAGCAGCTGCTTGAGCTCTAAGACGCCGCTTTTGTCGGCGTTCACGTGCAGAACGATTTCGTCTAGTCTTAGTAGGAAGTGGAGAAGATTGAGGAGGAGGAATGTTCTCATCCTTATCACTTGGGTGTTTAGGTTGTGGTCTCTTAGGCTGGATAATAGGAGAAGAAGAAGGTCTCTTCTCTCTATAAAAAGAAGGAGGAGGAACTGCTCCATACAAAGGAGGAATATTTGGTTTAGGAAGGAGACCAAGTCCATCATGACGAGGAGGTATAGGTCTACTCTTAGAAGGTTTATTAGGCATAGACATAATCACATCCATGGGAACGGGTTGGGAATCTTCTTGAGGAAAGACATTAGTTTTATCTTTCAAAGGAAGAACTTCCTTCTCAAGAATGATAGGAATATCAAGTTTAGGTGTTCTAGGTTCACTTAGAGATAGGATCATATCTGTTTTCCACTTTTGATAAGATTTGAAAAGATGATCACTTCGCGGTGGAAGAGATTGGAATTGTTTAGGCCAAAAGTAATCAATAGGAACGCTAGAAGTTCTTTCAGCTGGTTTAAAGAGACTATGATTGACAGTAACAACTTCACCATTATGGGGAAATTTCAAACACTTATGAATAGGAGAAGCAATAGCTTTCATGGAAGATAGCCAAGGATAGCCTAGCTTCACACGAAATTGTTCGGACGATGGAATAATAGCAAAGTTCACATCAAGGGATTTGTTATGGACCTCAATAGGCAATGTAATAGAACCAATTGCAGGAGAAGAAAATGCATCAAATAGTTTCACAATCACATCTGTTTTGTCATAAATCACTTGATTCAATTGCAAAGTAAAAAGAAATTCTTCAGTAATAACATTAACCATGCACGAAGGATCAATAAGCACTCCACGACAAGGTGTATTCTTGACTTTTGCAACTATGTATAAAGGACCATCAGGTGCCCTAATGGTTTCACTGGAATCAAATGTGATGGAAGGTTCTTTAGGGTTTTCTTGCTGCTCTACAAAGTTAATCACATTCGGAGTCATAAACACAAGACCATCAGATGAAAGAGAGGAATCATTAGTCTCAATCGCATTAGAGGTATGAGAAGGCAATGGATCAGTGAAAATCTGAAGATTTTGATTAGGAGGAGCTACAGATGTATTTCCTTTATCATTCACTCCAGAAACAGAAATAGTATTATTATCAATCAAATCTTGAATTTTACCCTTTAAAGAAAAACATTTTTCAGTATCATGCCCAGGCTGACGATGAAAATGACAAAAAGATTTGTTATCAAAATAAGGTGAAGTAATCTTTGCAGGATCAATTTGTCGTACAGGAGGAAGAGTAAGCACATTTTGTTCCAATAACTTATTCATAATACTATGCAATGATTCATTCAAAGGAGTATACTTTCTTTCTTTCTTGAAAAATTTAGAAATAGGAGGCACACCTGATGCTGCATTCACATTGTTGTTGATGATGTTTTCATTGAATTTGATGGAATCTCTGTTCGGTTTAAACTTCCCAAATGGTTGTTGACTGCTATCACCCTTATCACTCGGAGCCATAGGATGTGATTGTTCCATTTGACTCACAGTCAGTTGATAATTGTGAAGAGTTGCACACAATTGTTGGAAAGAAGTAAACTCAGAAAACAGAAGTTTGTCTCGAATATCTTTTTGTAAATTAGAAATAAAGATTCTTTGAATATCATTGTCAGGCACTGGAAAAGAAATTTGAGCATACAAATGCTTATATCTACCAATGAAATCAGTCACTTTTTCTTTAACACCTTGTTTACAATGCATTAAATCAATCAAAATAACTTTAGGACTTATATTGTTTTGAAATTGTTGAATGAAAGCATTTGCAAGTTGTTTGAAAGAAGTAATAGAATAAGAAGGCAACGAGCAATACCATTGTAGGGCTTTGTCTCTTAATGTTCTAGTGAACAGTTTTGCAAGCAACCTTTGGTCATAAGCAAAATCAGTACATATTGTTTGAAAAGTCTTAACATGTGTTAGAGGATCACCCTTACCATTATAAAGCTCCAAATGTGGGATTTCAACATGTTTAGGAGGGATAGCTCGAACAATGTCAAGAGAAAGTGGGCTCGCAACATCAAATGTGGGCACACTAAACTTAGATTGATTCATAGAGGCAATTTGTTGCTGTAAAGAAGAGACAGTTTGTGCAAGATTGTTAATGGTCGCTTCAGTCGAAGAATTCATATTAGATGTGTTAGATTGAGATGGAGGTGTTATGTTATTGAAAGAAGGTAAAGAGTAAGGTGGTGGGACTCTATGATAATTAGTCATAAGAGATGATTGGACAGGAGGAACACTACAAGGAGGAATGGAATGATTGAATGAATTTCCCCCTTGCATCATGTTCATTTGTGGAGATGTAATAGGAACACTCATTGAAGGGACGAATGAAGAAATCAGATTGAATGAAGGAAGAGGGTTAATTGAAGAGGAAGGATTGCCCCCATGACTGGTGATCACAGGAGGAATGTCCTGTGTAGAAGTAGTCATTATGTTTGATGTAAAGGTAGGTATGCTAGCAATAGAAGTCATCAAAGGAATAGAATGATTGATTTGAGTAGGAGGTTGTGTATAACCCAAATTTTCAGCACAACTCTTCATAGGCATCACATTCGAATCCACAATGTGTGCAATACCACGCAAAATATCAATTCCATTCTTATCACTTTGAAGCATACGTTTTAGACCCTCAATTAAAGGAAGAGCTTGACTATCAGGGTATTCTTGAGACATCCATTGTCGAAAATCGTCAAATTGGTTATCCAATTTTGAAAGTTGTTCTACAGAAACCTCATGGAGAGCTTCTTCATCATTAAGAGGATTAGAGGAATTACCCATGTCCTCGTTAAAAAGACCATTCAAATTAGGTTCCATCTCCTCAGTAATTAAACCTTGGAAGGACTTAATTCTAAGGCTTCGTCTAACGGGAATAGTGTAAGTAGGGCTTATTGTTGTAAAACTCATGCACTAAAGAGAGAGAGAGGATTTTGAATTTAGAGGTAGCAATTTTCAGTAAAATCAGCCAATCTTCCAGATTTAAGCTGTTAAATACAATCAGGACAATCTCCTGAAATTTCAGAAAAAATGTCAGGGACCGTGGCGCTTCAGAGTGCACACGGTCCCGGCAACTTTTTTCGAAATTTGCAGGGATGAAAGTTATGATGATTTTAGAGCTAATATGAAAAAATTGAGTGATTTTACGATCTGTAGATAGGCCAAATTAAAGTTGCAATCTCAAAATTGAACCCTACCAAGATTGTCGAAAAATGCAAAATATGAATTTTGAAAAAGAGAGGGAAACTGAAATTTTGAATGTTATGATTTTAGAGGGAATGTCAAGAGCAATGCAAATTTTGAAATTTAAAAATTGACTCAATTTCACGCAAAATTCAATTTTGAAAGCGGAAATTAAAGTTGTTGTAATTAAGCACTTAATTTCAAAAGTTACAAATTGTAAGAATTTGAATAAAGCACTGAAATTTCGAATGAATGCAAACACACTTTTCAGATTTAGGACAGTAAGAACACAATTTTGACACAAAATTTCAATTTCGATGATTTTTGAATGTTTAGAAGCCTTAATCCAAGCAATCACAAGACCAACTTTGACTGTAATTTTGAAAGTGTTAGATTTGATAAAATCAGCCAAAATTCTGGATTTTAGCAGGAAAATACAGTAAGATCTAGCTCCCGAAATTTTGAAAAAAATGTCGGGGACGATGGCGCTCGGAGTGCACACGGTCCTCGCAACTTTTTTCCAAATTTTCAGGGATGAAAGATATTGTGATTTTATTGCGGAATCCAAAGTTACAGCTGATTTGGAGATGTTTTGATCAGTGAAATTGTCGGACAAAGGTTGAATCAAGAGGGTTTTAAAAATTAGGGTTTTAACACTTAACCACTTAATTTTCAAAATTAAAGCACAAATATGAATTGATAATTTGTAATAGAAGGGTAGATCTAAAACAAGCATTAACATTTAGACATTTCACAAGCTTAATTACTAAAAAGAAAATTTAGGGTTTTTATGCAATTAACCTCTAAAATTTTGCAAAAGATCAACATGGAAATGTAATCAAGGAATCCAATTTTCAGATCTAACCATGAATAATCAGAAAGGATGTTCACGTCGGGTTCACCAAAATGTAAAGCAGAAAATCGCGATCGAACCCTAGTTGCTCTCCCCTCTTCCAACTCCAAGGAGAGAGAAGGGAGATTCACTAGGGTTGATGGTTTTCACTTAGGGGAGAGACTTTACATTCAAAAGAGGGGTTGAAACCCACAAGATCCAATCCCACACAATGCAAGATTGGATGCTAAATGTGTTTCAAGGGTTAAGAAAGCAAGGCTACCCTCTTTTGTAAAGAATGTTGATAGAAGAATTAAACTTGGAATGCATAGAAAGTGAGAAAGATTCGCTTATAAACTGAGATAGGAATACAGTATGAAGCTGCGGACCTGGAATTAGCAGTAAAATGTCGATACGGCGCTGTCCTGCAAATTTGAGCAAAAGTTGTCGGGACGATGGTGCCCGAGCGCCACGGTCCTCCGAAAAATCCACGAAACGAAGGGGGATCTGTTCGTCTCTGCACAAGGATTCCAGATCTTCAATTTCAGCCGCGTACCTGCAACCTACACACAGAAAAGCGAAGACGATTGGGGGGTTAGGGATTAGGGGTTTGCCTTTAGGTCAAACCCTGGTTTTGGAATTAACCAAGAAATGAGCAATGTTGTAAATGTAAATGTCTGTAATGTAAAACAAGTACTAATACCTTGTTGTAAGGATGTTTGTATCCTTATGTGCGAAGGTATAGATGTTGTATGTTGTATGTTGTAGTAGTATGTAGTAAGTGATCTCCTCTTCAATGGTTGAATCCTTGTCTTGAATGCAACACTTAGCCTTGAATGGAGACTTGAAATGATCAATTGCTTGAAGGAATGCTTGAATGCTTGAGTATAATTTCCATGCTTTTTCCATCATCTCGAATGAAAGAGGAAAATGTAGTTTATATACTTGCCAATTAGGGTTAATAGACTGATTTTCCCGACCTTAGGCCGACCAGGAAAGATAATTTTCCAATTTACAAACATAAAGACCCGAAGTCCAAAAGAGACCAAGCCCAAAATAGGACCCAGGGACCAGGGCGCTGGGTGCCCTGGTCCTGAAGGACCAGGGCGCTGGGCGCTCTGGTCCCACCTCCCGGGACAGCAGGGTGCAAAGGAGGTTCAGGCCAGGGTGCAAGAAAATGTAGTTTTTGGTGTCATGAGCAAGTTTCGGGGTCTCCATTCAGGTTCCGTGTTGCGTCGCCATCGTGAAGACCGAAATGCAGTCGAAATTGCAAGTGTCGCAATTTTAGGACGCTACAATGAGATTGATAATTTAAAAGCAATAGTTTGAATTTGTGGGTTCCTTTGCTACCGAAGCCACTGGCTCCACAAGAACTGGTGGCTTTGGATCTAGATATTCTTTTCTATCATGAACTACAGAAACTACCCGGTTTGGGGAGGAAAGGGCTCTATCTGCCCCAAGGTACTTCTTTCCCCACCCACAACTAATAGAGCCTCACCCACCCCCCAGGCCATAGAATTGTAGAGGGCCCTCTTTAGATAGTAGGCTCCATCTCGTCATTCCTTCACATCTAAGCTCTGATTCCCCCCAGGCCATAGAATTGTAGAGGGCCCTCTTTAGATAGTAGGCTCCATCTCGTCATTCCTTCACATCTAAGCTCTGATTCCCCCCAGGCCATAGAATTGTAGAGGGCCCTCTTTAGATAGTAGGCTCCATCCCATCATTCCTTCACATCTAAGCTCTGATTCCCCCCAAGCCATAGAATTGTAGAGGGCCCTCTTTAGATAGTAGGCTCCATCCCGTCATTCCTTCACATCTAAGCTCTGAAAATTATTATTATGAAACATCTTTTTCCTTTTTTGAAAGCTTAAAGTAAAATGATGATTATATTTATGTTGACAAGATTACGCAACAAACATTTGGACTATATTTATCATAAAGCTTTCACTTTAATATATTAACATATTTTCCAATTGCAAATATTATAATGGAATTCACTGTATCATGATGGCTCCACAACAAGGGTAATTATGTTATAATTCACTTTGGTGTTAGTGGAATAATGATGATGAAACATCTTTTATTTATTTTTATATCTTAAAGTAACTTAATAATTAAATTTATGTTGAAAAGGTTTCACAACAAACAATTGGAGTATAATATTCAATGTGGAATCATCATAAAGCTTTCACTTTAATACATTAATATAATTCTCTTTTGTGATATCTTGATATTTCCACAACATGGATGAATAGATATATTTGACATTGTTGTTATCGCGATATTCACATGATGTCCTTCATATATGAAATTTATAAAACCATATCCTTTTTCACTTGGAAGCGATTTTCCCCTTTTAAAATCATATTATTCAATGAATTGAACTAGGGATCACATTTATATTGGTTTATGAAATTATTTTATTATTACTGCATACATGTGAAATGTTTTCTTTTAGCCAAACTTTCTTTATGGTTTCCTTTAATGCCACATCAAACCGCTTCTCTCCAATGGCACACCTCCTTTTTTATATTAAAGGAATTCATTTGATTTTTGACCCAATTTTAGATGGAATTAGAGAATTTAAGGTTGAAATGAAGTTTTGGTGGATGGAAAGAATAGAGGGGTCTACATATCTAGAATGAATAATTTTGGGGTAACAAAGAGAATCTAAAGAAATATGTCCTATTTTGAGAGCACCATAAAGATATTAGATTAAGAATAAAATTTAGTGAAGATTCTAAGATATGAAAAAGCCTATATTGTGGCATGTTTGGTAAATGAGATAAGTTTATTATATATTATTTCATAAAGTTGATCATTGATAGTAAATATGAATATGAGCATCAAACAAGGTGCAACACCTATCTCAAAATGTACCTTCTTACAAGATTGAAAGAATAAATCAGTTAATGTCATTAGTAGAGAGCATTGAATGGTCTAGCACATGATCACAATTCTCAAAAGAATGTGGGTGAAATATGTGAATTATTTCACTTCAATGCAAGGAACTAAATAAAACCCATAATATTACAAAGATAATGACTAGTGTAGAATATGAAGAAGAACAAAACGTAACCTTCCAAGATTGTTCTAGCATTATATCTCATATAATATTGAAAAATCTAAATTTATGTACCATGGAAAGTGAGAACTCTATGCCCACTAGGTACTTGTGGGTAACTGCACCAAGATGGTGAACAGAAAAGTGGCCACATGCAAAACTAAAATGAAAATTTTCATAACCCGTGCGTGTTCTGGAAATTCAAAAGTGTGTTAGGCTTGGTAACACCAAGCCTAGCCAAAAACAATTAAAAAAACAAAAGGTTTTAGGTTTTGAGGAACATTACATTTTATAATAAAAAATAAAAAATTCCTCAAAACTCGTACGGGTTTTGAGGAACTTTATACTTTTTAGAAACCCGTGGGTTATGCAGAACTAGAAGTTTTGGCCTTAGTTCTACATAACCCGTATGGGTTATGCAGAACTAGGAACCAAAGAGAGAGAGAGAGAGAGAGAGAGAGAGAGAGAGAGAGAGAGAGAGAGAGAGAGAGAGAGAGAGAGAGAGAGAGAGAGAGAGAGTAGGGGGTAGGAAGAGAGGGATAGAATAGGATAAGGAGATAGGGAGAGAGAGAGAGAGAGAGAGAGAGGGGGGGTGGAGGGAGAGGGAGAGAGAGGGAGATTAGGAAAAGGAGAGAGGGACGGGGAGAGAGAGGGAGATTGGGAAAAGGAGAGGGAGAGAGAGAGAGAGAGTATGGTCAAGAGAGGGGGAGGGGGAGGGAGAGAGAGTTAGAGAGAGAGAGAGAGTATGGTCCAGAGAGGGGGAGGGGGAGGGAGAGAGAGTTAGAGAGAGATAGAGAGAGAGAGAGAGAGAGAGAGAGAGAGAGAGAGAGAGAGAGAGAGAGAGAGAGAGAGAGAGAGAAGGGGATAGGAAGAGAGGGAGAGAGATAGGGAAAGAAAGAGAAGGGAGAGAGAGAGAGAGGGGGGTGGAGGAAGAGGGAGAGAGATGAGATTAGGAAAAGGAGGGGGAGAGGGAGAGAGGGAGATTGGGAAAAGGAGAGAGAGAGAGAGAGAGAGAGAGAGAGAGAGAGAGAGAGAGAGAGAGAGAGAGAGAGAGAAGGGGAGAGGGAGAGAGAGGGAGATTGAGAAAAGGAGAGGGGAGAGGGAAAGAGAGAGAGAGAGAGAGAGAGAGAGAGAGAGAGAGAGAGAGAGAGAGAGAGAGAGAGAGAGAGAGAGAGAGAGAGAGAGGGAAAAGGGGAGAGAGAGAGGGGGAGGGAGATTGGGAAAAGGAGAGGGGGAGAGGGAGAGAGAGTTAGAGACAGAGAGAAGGGGATAGGGAGAGATATGGAAAGAAAGAGAAGGGAGAGAGAGAGAGAGAGAGAGAGAGAGATAAGGAGAGGGGGATGGAGGGGGAGGGAGAGAGAGAGGGAGATTAGGAAAAGGAGAGTGGGAGAGGGAGAGAGATGGAGATTGGGAAAAGGAGAGGTGGAGAGGGAGAGAGAGAGAGGTAGATTGGGAGAGAGAGAGAGAGAGAGAGAGAGAGAGAAAAGGGTGAGAGAGATGAGATAGAACTCAAGGAGGATAATTAGGGATCAGAATAGACAAAGATGGTGATGGGGGAATGAAGATGAGAGAGAGAGGAAAAGAAGAGAGACATGCATGTATACAAATATATATACATATATCTATATAAATATATGTATATATAACTATAGGGGGAGGGAGAGGGGGGAGAGGGAGAGGGAGGGGGAGAGAAAGAGAGAGAAGGGGGAGAGGGTTAGAATAGGATAGGATAACGAGAGAGAGAGAGAGAGAGAGAGAGAGAGAGAGTAGGAGGAGGAGGAGAAGGAGGAGGAGATGGTGAGAGACATAAGGTAGAGAGAGAACGAGAAGGAGAAAAGGGTGAGAGACTCGATGGAGAGAGAAGTGTGAGGGGGAGAGAGATGAGACAGAACTCAAGGAGGATAATTAGGGCTCAGAATAGATAGATATGGTGATGGGGGAAGGAAGATGAGAGAGAGAGAGAGAGGAAAGAAGAGATACATGCATGTATACAAACATATATATATATATATATATATATATATATATATATATATATATATATATATATATATATAACTATAGACATGCATATATACATACATAAACACATATTGTATATGTATGTCTATACATATGTGTAGTAAATGCTAAGTTTACAAGCATACATTATTATCTCTTCATAACCCGTATGGGTTTTGTGAAACACAAAATAATGGTTTTAGTTCTACATAACCTGTACGGGTTATGTAGAACTGTGAATAGTAATTTTTGTTTTTCAAAACCTATGTGGGTTTTGGCTTAGTAAGAGGGTTGGAAAATGACTCTAAGGCTTGCAAGCCCATTTCCCCCCCATTTTTGTCCCTTTACACATTTTTTAATCTTCCAACATGATTTCTCGACTTTGTCGTCATCAGGTTTACAAATGATCAAGTGGGTATCTCTAAAATTAGCACCATAATCTCCCACGTCTTCTCAATTTTCTGACCATATAAAGTTTTCTATTTTTGGACAACATTAGCATAGTAAACTTTTTTTTTTTTTACTAGTGCCTTGATAGTCCTCACAGACATATGTCTACCATTTTTTTAATAAATTTTGATATACCCGACCAAATTCAAAATAAATTACATATTATTGTTCTACACTAGATTCTATACACTTTTAAAAAAGAAGTTTGCATTTTCAATTATTTTGTTGCAAGTTATGCCCAGCGCACGAACAGGTACCAAATTTTTCAGGATGTAGTTACTTCAAAAAAAAAATACTCAATGGAAAATTACAAAAATATACTCAACTTCTAGATCTCACTCTTACCTATCATCTTACCAAAGGGTTTTGCAAAATACTAAATATAACTATATATTTTGTGCAGTGCACGAAAACAACTATGTTATATTTTTCTGAAAAAATCAGGAACAATGTTTCGTGCGCGAGAGGTTTGACCCTCTTAATATTATCCAATTTTAAAAAACTTTAGTAGTTTAGAAACGATATTCAGAGCACTACAATTCTTATCATTTTCCCAACTCCTATTTTTTAGTGCATGACCTTCAAATATCTCTTTGAAGTTTAGGTTTACCTGTTTTCAAAAAAGAAAAAAAAAGTGGCCACTTATACCCCCCTTTTTGTTCACCATCTTGATGCACTTACCCTTGTTTCCACATACTAGAAGATCTCTAGATGCATTATATGGTCTTAATTGGGTTGCCTTACAAAAAATAAATGTCAAGAGCTATCCTAAGAGTCATAGCTTGATTAAGAGTGTTATTTTCCATCAAAGAAGTGTCACACATAAATTGAAAGTGAGAAAGTGGATCCAAACCTTGGACAATGTGAAAACCAAAGATAAAACCAAAACACTTGAGATATGTCAAAAAATTGCCTAGTCCTCTTGCCAAAATGAGAAATAAAAATGAAGAGAGAGGGTCACCTTGACACAAACCTCTTCTAGAATGGAAAATAATAGAAGGGGAACCATTTATGATACAAAAAAGAGGCACAACAAGCCATAACTCATTGAATCCAATTATCATAAAAACCAAAGGCACATAAGATATCTTCCAAAAAATTCTAGCAAACTCTGACATAAGCTTCATGAACATAGAAATCACCTTGCAACACATGCATAGAGGGAATAGCTTCTTGGATAATAACAAAGCCATCAATTTTGATGGCCCTAAACAAACCACCCTTGTTTAGGAGGAACAATAGAAGGAAGGAAATATTTCAGTCTCTAAACAATAAGTTTAGAGGAAATCTTACAGTCTTACATTTAGAGCTATGGGTCTAGCAACAGAAGAAAAAAAAAAACTTGACCCTTCTTAGGATTTAGATCAAGAAAAGAATAATTAAGAGATATAAGCTTCTTTTTTTTAGGTACACAATTCCTCATAAGCCTCCAAAATGTTATTGTTGACAATATCCTACAAAGCTTGAAATAACTCGATAGGAAATCCATCAAGGCTAGTAGTCTTATCTTTTTTCATCATAAAGAAACTTGCTCCAACTCATCCATGGAAATAGGTCTAATAAGGAATTGTGATCAATGGAGATAAGATTATGAATACAATTTAAAATAATACATCTATTATCAACAAAGAGATTGGCGAGAGCTTTGAATAACTCATGAAAGTGAGAAACAACCTCTAATTGAATATATTGAATAGAATCAATCTAAACCCATCTTGTCTTTGAATTTTCTTGAAAGCATTCATATGCTTTTGTGCCACAACAAGAGAGATGGAAAAAAAATTCCTAACCCCTAATTTTAACCATTTAGCATGAGATTTTCATCTCCAAATGATTTCCTCGTGGACCTTATTTTTCTGTCCTTTTGAAATTTGGAATGAATAGTTAATAAATCCTTTCTTAAACATTGTTCTTGTATACAATAATGGATCTTTGTCAGGTTTTGTACAAAATAATTCTTTTTCTTTGCAAAACATTACCACATGAAGAAAAACTCCATTATTTGAAGTTTTGATTGACAAAGCATAATTTGTGAGACGAAACATACTAATTTGAACCATGATGAGGCTTAGCTTCCTCATGGGGGCTTCATTGGCTAGGCAATATTATATCACATGCAATCATATTGAGGGGTTTAATATCCCAAAAATGAGGGTGCAATATATTGCCTATCGGTGAAAATAGGGGGATTTTTAATTCCAACTATAAAAAAATACAATATTTGGTGAAAATAGGGGGGCTTTTAATTTGGGTTGTGTATTGGGAGGGGATGACAAAAAAGGAGTTTGGGGCTATATTTTTTGAAAATAGGGGGATTCTTTAGTATGCCATGAATGCATGTGCTATAAACCAAGTTCACTAAGTGAAACCCCCGTGACCTTCCTTCCACCAAAGTCTAATATTTCCTTCAATGTCATATTCTTTTAACCACATGAGTTGAAAACTAGAAGGGTAATTTTAAGGCTTGAAAGATGCTTCTATGGCAAACCTATTGGCCAACGATCTAAACCAACATTATCCGAGATGAAAGAAGCAAGTTGAAAGCATTGAGAAAGCCAAGAACCACTAGCGAGAAGTCTATCCCAACATGCTACAATAAATTCACCCCCGGTTGTATGATTTTCCAAGAAAATGAGTCATTGTAAGGAAGGATATCTATTACATGAAGATGATTAATATTTCCTAGGAGAACAAGAAGAAGGCTAGCCTGAGGGAAGGTATGAAGAACACCCTTTTTTCATTAAGGTATAACACAACATTGAAGTCAACCCTAATAATCCAAGGATATTCTTGACAAGAAGCTTCTTTGTGAACACGCAAATCATTCTACAGTTTAACCTTAGCTTGAAGATCTTGGGGAGCACAACAATTAGTGATCAAAACATTTAGACAACAAGAAGTGAAAACCCCTTCTAAAGAGATACCACCATTATAGCTTGTTAATTTTTTTGGAGAAAAATATCTCTAGTCCCAAACACAAAAAAGACCACCAGATAGACCAAGGGTGGAGGTAGCAATGCTTTTCCAATATTTACCAATGCTATGACCAATTTTTTAAGTAGATTCTTTTGAAAGCTTAGTTTCCTAAATTAACAACATAAAAGGATTAAGACTTCTAAACAATCTCGTAATAACATTCTCTCTAGATCCATTGTTAAGTTCCTACATTTCAAGAAGTAATTGTAATTGAGACAAATGAGGAAGGGATTTATCCAATTGATTTAGAAGACCTAAAACCAAAAAGTGTTCTCCTATCTCCTGTATTTTTTATTCTAACTCTATTTCATGTACCTAAAGGCCAAGTAGAGGAACCTTTTTTCTTGTTTTCTTTGGAAGATTATTATTCCGTTATCTTATGGATGTAAATAGAATGATGTTGTTGTTTATTGAAGTCCATAATAGGGGTCTCAAAAACATATTCGAACTTATCAAAGGCAACAACAATCTCCTAATTCTCAAGAGTTAAAAAATTATTAGGAATTAAAAAAGGGTTTTGGGTAGAAACATTAGACTTACTTAGCAACAAAGGATCATGATGGGCATTAACAATTACAACAAATACAATAAAAAAACTTCTTAGAAAGTGGAAAATCTTGTGCAATGCAATCGTGTTGCTTATTGAAAAGGTTTGCACCTTGTAGTTGACCATGCCTTTCTTGATCCTAAATTATTTCATTATTCCCTCGATTTTTTATCATCCTTTCCTGGTTTTCATTGTTAAATAGAAAACTTATTTTCCGTAGGTATTTATCCCAAAATAGCAAACTTATTTTTCGTAAGGTATTTATCCCAAAATAGAAAACTTATTGTTTATTTTTAGTGGCTTTATTCTCTTTAGGTTGTGGAAAAGGTTGTATTTTACCAACAATAGACCTTTGATTATCTTGTTGAATGTGTTGCTTACCTTTTTTATTTTTGTGTGGCACTTTCTCAAATGAATCATCTAATTTGGGGTGGAGGCAATCCCAAAAACAAATGTTTATAATAATGACATTTCCTTCATTTGAAAGGAAGGAATGGCTTCATAATCAAAGGTTTGATGCCAAACAAATCCTCCCACTTGAAGGGGTGACCCATGTAGTACAACGGTTAAAACACTTCCTTGGTAAAACTGCCACCAAGGTTCAACTTATAACGCCCCGCTATGAGGCCCAAAGGACTAAAACAATAAAACAAAGAAAATGTGAACTTTTTTTTTTTTTAACATACAAGAAAACGAACTCAAGATATATACATAAAGTCAATAAGTTAGTCCAAGGTTAGTACTTAATCATATAATCTAACATCTAAGCATCCATAGAGAAGATATATACATAAAGTCAATAAGTTAGTCCAAGGTTAGTACTTAATTATATAATCTAACATCTAAGCATCCATAGAGATCAAATGCATAACCAACAACATATCCTAGAATCACGATAAAAGTCATTACATTAGAGAGTATCACCCAAACACATAAATAACGGGAGAAGTCAACCAAAGTCAAACTAGGTTAACCAGAGTCTGATCGAGGGAGGGGCATTACACAAATCCCCGTTGGGCCACTAGGCTCACAGGCTTGGTACTTTCACTAGGCTACTGTGCTCGTAGAATTTGAACAAAAATAGTGTTTCAACACCTTAAAAAGTGCCCCTTACCGATCAAAGAAAAACCACTTGAATACTAAGAGCCCTTTTCAAGGAATTATTTAAATCCAATTCAAAGTAGATAGAGATACAACTAGATTTATTTAATTTTCCTAATAATTTAAGAAGTGCCTAAATATACACCCAAAGAATTGCCCAAAATAGCATTCATCTTTTCAAAAATTAGTGGTAAAACGAATGAACATATCCAAATTAAAACTTTGGAAGGGAGTTTTATTGGTAGAAGAAAATCTAGATGCCAAAGTTTCATGAAAAGTTTATCATGCCAAAAGAAATGACATCCTTCAAAACCTCCTTCAAAAATTGAAACTCAATTAGCAACATTATTAAAGGAAACAAGAATATACCCATTGGCAACCAAGCTCTATGCACCCCATCCTCTAGTATACACAAAGATAATCTAACCCCCATGAACTTACAAATGAGAAGAGTCTTTGGAAAAAATATAGCAACCACATAATCTAAGTTAAAAGGGTGAAAGAATCTCCTTGCTTCAAGAAAGGTGTGTATTGATTTTAAAATCAGTACAGATTTTTTATTGTTGTCTCTCAACAAGATCCACAGGAATATTTGCTGCACTAATGGAGAGCCTTATGGTGGGGAGGCCTAAGTTTGCACCTTCCAAAAACTGTTTTAAATATTTTTTAAAAATTAAAATTTTGTACAGCTGTCTGCTTGTTAAATATGATGCCACATCACATGCCTTTTTTGTCAAGGTGTCCAAAATGGTCCCAAAAAGAAGTAAGACCCATAGTTGTGCACTGCATCATGTTTATTGGTGCATTGATGTGGCATCACATGATTGGTTGCTTTTTGAAATTTATTGAAATCTTTTTTAAAGATAAGTATTGACATGACACTTTTTTGTGCTCCACTAATAGATTAATTGTACCCCACCAATGACTAATTGTACCCAACTACTATCCCAAATATAAAACCCCACCACCAGTAACCCCTGTCCCTTAACTTCATGCCTGAAATGATTGACACAGCCACCAAGCATAGCTTGTTTAAGAGAAACCATAGAAGAATCATGTGAATGAACCGTGAAGCCCCCTACAAAAGACAAGAAACTAGAGATGGGGTGAACCAACCTACAGAGGAAAAAAAATTGAAAACCCACATGCACAGCCAGCCCTACAGCATGCAAGCTCCCTCCCAACTAACCAAAAGTATTCACAAACACTATCATAAATTTTATAAATTGATGTCTATTAGAGATTCCTTGCATTCTTGCTCTTTAACACTTAATCAAAATCAAAATTCTGGGTGTTCTTGGTCCTTGATCCTTTTGATCAAATTTCTGAATGTTCTTGCCTTCTGCCCTCTCGATGGATTGATGAAATTTTAGATGGGTTTGCAAAAATTTAGATGAACTGTTCTGATTTACCCATGGGTCACAAAGGCAATATCAGGGGCATTTCCGATCCGAAAGAGATTAAAGTTGCAAAAATTTCCTTCTCAGGAATATTGTAAGGTATCATATACATGCGCTCCGATCCCTATGGAATGCACTCCAAGCTCTTGGATGAATCAGCACATTTCACATTTGGATATTCACGCAACTGTCAGAGTTTTTTTTCAATCAATGTGATCATTACACGCAGTTATTGATGGAGAAATTTGAATGTAATCTCTGAAATCTCTGAGAGCTTTAAAAGCATATGAGAAAAAGATGCATTGTTGTCTACCGTTGCACCATCCAGTATGTAATATTAGTTGTAAAAATCTACTGGCCTAAATAGTGCCTACTCTGCCACTTCCCAAAGTCCAGTTATATACACTTCAATTCAATTCATTCATTCATATGATTAGTTCGTTTTCTCTTCCAATGAGCATTGATATCCCTTGAAAGGTTCTCCAAGGCTCTGATATACGAACTTAATCAACTTACAGTCTTTAAGTAATTCGATTTCAATATTGATTTTAAAAGCTAGTTCCACATAGAGACATGTGTCCTACGTTTATCTAATGATTTTGGGAAAACTTTATCCAAAAGATTGCTTTCCAAAATCAAATGTTTATGTTTTTAATATACGTTTTTATTTAAAAACACACACAATTGATTCCTCAAACAATCTTTTAAATACCACATAAACTATGACAAAACTCATGCCAAAATATGATACCAGCTACGCTTGGTGTCACCATATAACATCGCCACAGTGAAGCAGTTCATTTGATATCGTCTTGACTTTCTTGCATACCAAGATGAACAGAAGGAAGCTGGTCTAAATGCATATAGAATACCCCCAAAAAGAATTAATTATTTATCTATTCTAATGCATCAGCTGAAGCTATAATGTTTCTTTCATCTTTAAACTGATGGCTCGAATTGTATCTGTCAACTTTGGAAACCATTCTTCAAGAAAAGATTGTTGTATTTTTTGTGGGGACTACTTTCATTCAGTGGTTGTATCATAGTAATTGTCGATTTATGTAGCTCAAATACAACCACGGAATGAAAGTAGTCCCCACAACAAAGCTATTGGCAATATTACCCACGTATGATACAATTACTGGAGAGAGATATTCTTTAGAGGAAAATCATCTTAATTTACCATTCGTGACATAATGTTGGATTGTAGGTTAGAGTAGTTTTAGGGCAACAACATTAAAGAGATTAAGGTTGAACATGCCTTTGCAGTGCACAGTATGAAAACCAGATACAAAGACATTAAAGGATTTGAAAGATCAATGATGATAGTATAATCTATAAATTGAATATTCTACAGCGTAGGTTCCTTGAAGGTTAGGTTAACCAACACCTATACATGGGCATTCCCACTGGTTCATCCTCAATTATTATCTTTAGAATGATTGATTTGGTTAATTGGAAGCAGAAAGGTAGCCACTAAATTAAAAACTCTTGTTCATCAGGGCTGTTGTCAACAGCTTTCTTTAAAATGTCTTCAAATATAAACCAAAAATTGCTTAGCAATACCAGCAAATAGTATTAACTTGCAAAAGTGAGATAGTTCATTCTGGAATAAGCTTTGTGTACTAAGGTTTGGGATAGTTATTTAGCTATAGGCTTTCTTTAGTATGATTTTTTAAACAATAGCCATAGATATGTTCCTGAATATAGCCCACAAAGAAAAAAATTATTTCAGGCAAGAAAACCCTTAAAACTTTATTTTGCAGTGCAATTACATGACATGAATAGATTACGCTGAGCGTATATGATGTCATGAAAAGAATTCGTATAATATGAAAAGAAATACATACACTATCATCATATGTACCAAGCATGAATGATAAGTGTTACATCTGGAGGCAACAACCTTTATGTCCATGTTATATTACATTATGAAATACAACCACATGTATATATTACAAAGAGTTCCAATATGCTTCAAAACTTTGGTAATAGACTTCAGATACAGTCACTAAGGTGGTCATAAGCTCATATGGCTTGAGAAAATAATCATCTTGAAAAACTGGCTGTAACCCAAAACTCAAGGAGGATGTGTTGAGATAAAGATACTACAAATCACAATGGCGCACATACTTGCAAAACCTCAAATTATCAACTGACTAAAATCTCTACAATGAATTCCAAACATTACCCAACAATACAATGCTTGCCACGCAAGAAAATTTTACACAGACAATGTACAGTCTTGGGAAGAATTCTTTTGTTGTTAAGCTGATGGAAGTGCAATCTCCTTCTCATCTATCTTTTGCCTCAAACTAGAATGTTGAGTAGATTGCCAGAAAGGATTTCTGCAAGAAAAAAAAAAAAAGACTTGTAGTTATGGATTAGATTAAATATTAATGTTAACATACAGATATGCATATTTAATATAACTAAATTTCTTCTTGAATGTAGTCTGGATAATTGCTTCCAGGAACATTTTTACTATGGGTTAAATCTTCTTTAATCCTCCCAGTGACTGCAATAAATGTGAACCTATGAAAATAAATCCAAAGTTGGTTCTCCAGTACTTAAATGTTGTAACCCCTACAAGGGTTACATAGGACGCACATAATGCGACATTAGCATTTCAGATATTATGACTGGTGGTGGAGAAGTTGCATATGCACCAAAGTCAAGCAAGAGGTCGTGTGAACTGGGTCCTTGAAAAGGGATGCAATGTATAAAATACAAAATAATGGGATTCAAGAATGTGGGTGTAATGTTTAATTACATAGTGGAAAAATGTAACCAAATGTATGTGTATAAATGTTACCTTAGCATTTCTAATAATATTTGTATCATGGTTGAGAAGTTGCATATAGGCCAAAGTCAAGCAGTAGATTGCACAGGTAGATCCTTGACAAAGGATGCAACAGATGAAAAACGAAAGAATCAACAAGGTTGAAGAAGGAAAAAAGGTATAATGTTTTCATAGGCTGCTTTAAAGAAAGCCATGTCAATTACAAGATTTACATGATTGGTTCGTCAAAATTGTAAAAATATGTATGTTACACCTTTTACATTAATAATTATGACAATATATGTATGATGGGTGGGAGGTTGCATATATTGGAGCTATGCACCCAAGCCAGGATCACAGCTACAAACAACTTCCACAAAAAGAGAAATATATTCACCAAGAAATGAAATGATATATTGCTGAGATGATTTACAATGTGTACAATAGTCTGCTTATATAAGCAAGAGATGATGGAGTAGTTACAACTACCCTTGATACAAAATTAAATGCCTCAATTGTATATATTGGAGCTATGCTCCCAAGTCAGGATCACGACTACAAACAACTTCCACAAAAAGAGAAATATATTCACCAAGAAATGAAATGATATATTGCTGAGATGATTTACAATGTGTACAATAGTCTGCTTATATAAGCAAGAGATGATGGAGTAAATAAAACTACCCTTGATACAAAATTAAATGCATGATGCATCATGAAACTAATATTAAATAATGAGCTATGACTCATCTTTATCTTGAATGACACATAAGATAACAAACATGAACAATATTAAATGAATGTTCCATGTGACAATAAGCTATCCTAAGTAAACTTAGCATTTGTGAATAGGTGCTAACCAGGAACTAGTTAGGATATATCCAAATTTGCACCAACGCCCCTCCTGAAGTGGAACATAGGGAGAGAAATTACTATGCAAATGATGCAATATTAATATGAGAATGCAATATATGAGCCCCAACAACTAGGCCATGTTAGGTACCCATGTACAATGCAACTATCTCTTACAAACGGAACTCATGAGACAAAACTCCTCTCCACAAAAGAGAGATGCAAATGAATAAGTGATAGGATGAGTGATGAATAGAGTTCTCAACACTAATGCTGCCCAAGAACTACATCCATCACAAAAATCCAATCGTTAGCCCCTCATAGGAGGGAATATTAGAGACTATGTAGCCCCCCTTATAATGAATAATCTTCTACAAGAATGGTCAGTGTCTGAAGGCAAAACATGCTCCAATGCATACAAACAATGTCTCCCCTTAGGAAGAAACAAAACCATATATAAATGCAAGAACCTTTGAGCAAAAAGAAATTAAGAGGCCCAGGTAGGGCACGATTGCTCGATGAGTGAGGGAGGCCGCCAATAACAGAGCCCGAATAGGGAAAAATATGCAGCCAATGCTAACATATGCAGTCTGGAATATCGCAGGGAGATGATAATGCAGGTCCACAAACAGACTGGAGAAATGCTGATGGAATTAACTGAGAGTGAAATATGGAACAGATTGGGTGGCACCAAATGAAATGGCGGAAAAATATATTGCCAATCTGAAGACTCCCGGTATCTCAACAAGGCTGGTGAAGTGTCTCATACTGGAAAGAAGAGCAAATCGAAAGGCTTTGATACCATGTTAGAGCTGTGCTCCCAAGCCAGGATTACAACTGCAAGCAACTTCCACAAAAAGAGAGAAATATATTTCACCAGGAATTGAAATGATATTGCTGAGATGATTTACAATGTGTATGTTAGCCTGTTTATATAGGCAAGAGATAATGGAGTAGTTACAATTATCCTTGATACAAAATTAAATGCATGATGCATTATAAAACTAATAATAAATAATGAGCTATGACTAATCTTTATCTAGAACGACACCTAAGATAACTAACATGAATGATATTAAATGAGTGTTCCATGTGACAACTAAACTATCATAAGTAAACTTAACATGTGTGAATAAGTGCTAACCAAAAACTAGTTAGGATATGTTCATATTCACACCAACAGCATATAGGCCAAAGATAAACAAAACTGTGAATAGCTGTGGCATGATAATGAATGCAACAGATGAAAGCTAACAGAAAGAATAAGATTGGAGAAGGAAATATGGTATAAAGTTCACATATATAGCTTTATAGACAGAATTATCAATCAAAGAGTTTACACAACAGTTTGGTCAGTTTGGTTCCTGAGGTTCAAAGTTGATGCAAGCTGATGAGTTTTCCTTAATAGCAAAAAAGGATGGAATGAAACACTGTTCCAGCTGGACAGAAGTGCTGATGGCATAAAGAAGTGAACTATACACTATCACCAATGACCATGTTCAGGGATGGAATCTATCAAAGCACAGCATGCAGTCTGATCCTGGCCTCTCACACTGTTTTGGAATGACCATTTGTTATGGGTAGGGCTGAAAAATGATTCACTTTTCCTGGATCATGCGGGAACTAAGGCTGCATAAAAAATATGTCTCAAGTTTTGACTGTACTTGTGCTATGCAGGAATTCAAAGGGCAAATTTATTGCAGTCAAATTGATATGATAAATCATTAAAATGCACATTCTCTTTTGAAACTTTAGATAAAACCAAGTACCTTGCCAGATTCAGAAGGAAGTGACTCTTGCACTACACATTCTCCTCCTTCCCTTAACCTGTGTATGTCTCTAAGACTCTGTGCTATGTCTTCTAAAATATTTTTCTGGAAAGTTTCCTTGTCTAAATATTGCATAGAAGAAATGGCACTCTCCCTGCTTGCAAATAGGGCTAGGAGTTTCTCTGAAAGATGTTCAATTTCATCCTCAGCCTTCATCCTTGCCATATCCCTGCGAATCATGGACTTTGTCCGCAAATCATGAGATTGTATCCCTTCCAAACCATTAGCATACAAACTTCTCGAGTTTAAATACAACCCAGCATTGCTTGTTTTTCGATCTCTGGCTTCCAAGTTCTCATATTCATAGCCTGGTGAAATGCCAGCACTGTTGTCGTCCCTCAAAGTTTTATTTTCAAGTCCATTCTCGGCAATTCCTTGTAGTAGGCATGAACTCTGATATCTGTCCGGAGTTAATGATAAAGGGGACATCATGTTTCTGTCAAGATCCCTCTTTGTGGGTGTTTGGACAACGTGAACATCATGAACACTCGAATTGTCTTCATTTGAATCAGCATATGATCCTCTCTCCCACTTTTCACTTCTATCTTTAAGCAAGCTTCGACGATACATCTCAACTTCATCCTTTAGATCCAACCTTTCTCTTTCTAGTTTGACTACAATCTCCTTGAGAATTTCTATCGCTTCTTCATCATAGACTGATTTCTCCTCAACTATTCTCTTGAATTGCCGAGCTTCCATCTCAGCAGATGCCTTCTCACTTTGAATACGTGATATCATGGCCAAAGTTTCCTCAGCAGCAGTTTGAGCAGCATTTCGCTCTTGATCAAGTTCTAGAGACAGGGCCTTCCGAGCTTCCCTTTCTTCTCTGAGTTGTTTTCTCAAATCATTGATTCTGTATGGTACCTCCAACTCAGGCAGGGACGAGGTCTTTTCTAGTTGATAGCAATTATTTGAAGGCAAAACCTTATCCAAAGTGTCTTCTGTAAATAAATCAGTTACACCTGCAACAGAAATACTTAGAGGTTATCATTTGCTATTTTATTAGTTTTGACTTATCAGTTATCTGTAAGTCATACAACACACTCAAAATTTAACCTAAATTTACAAATTATTATGGGTTTGACATTGCTTCGGGATTTCAAAAAATTTAACTTATTAATGTACCTTAAACTCCTCGGCATGTTTATAACATCTCTATAAACATTTGGTTTAAATATCAACAAGGCTTGTCTATGCTCTAGAGTTACATACTTTTAGAGGCAGCAAGGCTCCTTGAGACCATTACTAACCTGGAAGCTCAATGTCCAGCTGATTGTATCCAACTGATGTAGCCAACAAACTGCTATTACATTCTCCAACAATAGTCATATTTTCATCACCATGCAATCCTGATGGAGCAGCATTGCTGTCCTGCGATGACTTCTGGTCAACTTTCTGTTTCTGGCAAGCATGACCCTAATATGTATCATAATATCATGGGCATAGGTACATAACAGGAAGAGTATGTAACACAGTATTGTTTGTTATTCAGTGAATTACAGAAATAACTAAAACAGCATCTTCCTTGCTGACAACATACCTCACTTTCATCAGGTGCATGAGTGCCAAAACCACTCTTGGTTGCAGTGATTTCAGTTTGCATATATTGAATTTCCGAACAAGCTGCAGGATCTATCATTTGGGCGTCTTGTGGACCAAGTGAATTGCAGTAGGAAAGGCAATCTTTTACCATCTGTGGAGTTCGTAGCAATTTATCACATGACCCATCCACGGGCGGTGCATCTATTAAATTTGCATTCCTTTGAGAGGATGAACCACTTTTTTCAATGGTACAACTCCACTTAAAGGGAAACTTACTGAGAATATGAGATTCTGTGGAGGAAATCATTCTGAAAGGCCATTCAATGAAAACTCTCTGCACACAGACATTACTGTCTATGGAATTCTGGTCCTGTATGATATCATTGCAGGAGCAAGGTAAATGCAGACCAAAGAAGCTCAGGAACTTCGCTATAAAGAATACAACAGAAGCCACCCAAATCAAAATAAATGCCTTGACCAATTTGAAAAATATGGCGATTAGTGATGAAATGGTCCAATCCTGAAGTGCGTTGCAAGCCATTACCAATCCTTATCTGCCGCAAAGCAACCAAAGAAAAAAACCCAAATGAATAAATTGAAGATTCTAAACAGGAATATTTGCATTTTCAAATGAAAAACAGCATAGCAGCAACAAATTCCAAGCTCTTAGGTCTGATGGTCAACACCATAACCCCACAAATATGCTGGCTTCCAGAGCCGATCCAGGGGGCTTCTTCAGTAGAAAAAAGCCCACTTTACTTTCTTTAACATTGAAAATCTTCCTCTATTTTTTAAATAACATAAACCATTAAAGAGCAATCCTACAAAGTCAAACATATACATATGTCTGAATAGTACCCACGTCTGTTAGGTTTTGGATTTCTCTGAGCATGCCTGGACATCTTCTTTCACTAACCTCTGATGATGTGGACAAAACGCATTGGTAGGAAAACTCACCACTGCTCAGAGAATTCAACCTCCCATACTTATGAAGACCATCAGAAAGATCAAATGTAAGGCAGAGATGCTTATAGCCCAATTGACAACCCGTCTACCCTACCTCAAACGCGCAACAGGGAGAGGGACTTCTAGTTCACACCAGCTCAAGGCTGAAATAGAGGAATTGAATATAAAGAACATCTGGTACAGCAGAGGCATTGGAAACACAGGGTCACTTAGGCATGGAATTTTGGGCTCAAAAGTGAGAGGGAAGCTAGAGATGCCTGCGCCACAGAAGTCGACTTAGTAGATTGGTATTTAGAGAGACTCGAAGAGGAAGAAGAATCTCTGATCAAAATCAATAGCAGAAGAAGAGAGACACTATCCCATGGAATTGATGATTTATGTCTATTTCAAAACCATTGAAGTATAATGATTGAATGGAAAAGAGGGGAATTTCTGATAGAAATCAATAGCAGAAGAACCACACTCATTAAGAAGTGGATTGCGACCCAAATTCTTAGTCTGTTCAATTTTTTAATAAGCAGTTTAATACCCACACCTAACACACATAAGATTTTCCCAGTACAGTAAAAATAAGATTCAAGAACCAGGCAAGGACAGAAATCATACCGTACAAACTGAAGTGGGTTTGTCTAGTCTCATATTAATTAACCTCAAACTGCTCCTGCCCAAAACCCCACGGGATTCAAATCATTCAGAAATCAAATAAAATCCACAAAATTCAGCACCACCGACCGAGCGAATCATGGCATATCACTTGAGAGCAAAGCGCAAACTGATGACGGCACCCAAGAGAAAAGTAAATCAAAAGATCTTTTTTTTGGTTTTTTTTACTGAATGTCTGCGAAACGGCGGCTCTTCCTGCTAACGAATAAAATGGGAATATTTGGAAATCTACAGTAGCCGTTCAACAGAACGCCCAAAGAAAAAAGAGGCCTCAATCGAGAAACAAGCCTGCCTTTGATAGTACCGCGTGGTAGCCGAATTCCAGTTTCCTTTCCGCTGCGCATAACGGCGGTCACATTCTGGAGATTGCGTAACCGGAATGTTTACGTGTTATGCCACGTCAGCTGGTGGGCCCGTTGACTGCAGTGCGTAACACTGTTGAAGTATCTCTCAACGTGATTAAAAATGATTGGTTGTAAATATATTCGGAAAATGAGAATTGCTTGATTTGTTTATTTTGTATTTACCTATTGGTAAAATTAAGAGATATTTTTAGTCAAATTAATTTAAGAGACTGCCTCTAACTTTTCAGTTGAAAAGATGCATACGACCTACATACTTGACTGAAATATACACGTGGTTTAGAAATAAGTTTCAATTTTTTTAAAAAAGAAATTGAATTATTTTCAGTTCAATAAAGTGTAAATTATGTAAAATTATTTATTGAGTTGTTATATTTAAAGATTAATTTAAATTACAAATGGATTATATATTACGTTCTCAACATTCATATCCACAAGTCATAAAATTACTTTACAGTATACTAAATTTTTGTATCCAAGAGAATCACCTAATAACCACAAATCTCATTTCAAAATATACAATTGATTTTATAAAATAACTAAAAAAATATTAACAAATAATTTTTAATACTTTGAAATATTTTTAAATTGAAATCTATAATAAAAATCTATATATTTATTTTATTTATACATCAATAATAAATATTTTATTTATTTAAATACACTCAATTTCTTATATAATTTTTTTATACAACAACTCTTTTAAATCAAAGATTATACAACATATTTATCTTGATATAATGAAGAAAATTAATGAAGTGTTAAGAGTTTGTGGTACAATCCAACACCTAAAAAGTTAGTAGCTTATAACTTTCATATTAATTTATGCCACATATTTTCATTGATTGGAGGCATTGCAAGCCCTTTGATGTGCCTTAATTATTCAAAATTAAAAAGATCACCTACTCTAAAAGTGAAGAAATAATTATCATAATTTGTCATATCACCAATCAAGAAAGGTGATAACTATGAGACATTAAAAACCACCTAATAAGACATGGTGGTAATCCAAAGTTATTAGAAAGGACAAAAAGAGTTTTTTGTTTTTTTAACATTCTAAGTAATAATGGATCTTTCAAAACCTTTATTTATTAATTATTTATTTAAAGTAAATGTTAAAACAAATTTAAAAATTGTAAGAAAATATGTTTGACTTTATAATATATGTTAATTTCCATAAACGAAAGTAAAAGAGATTTTAGTATTGTTTTATAGTTTATTTATATATAGAATAGATTTATAGCTAAACATTTATTCAATTTCTACATATCAACATATTAATCATATGAATACTTGTTCAAGGCATAAGAATTTTAATACTCTCATTTGATCTACTTATAAGTAGATTATAATGAAATATTTATAACTATGTACACAAAGACAATAAAGCAAACTATAAATAAATCACAATAAAAACTAGTCAAGCTTTATTATATTGGTTTTTTTTTATGATAAAAGTGTTACAATTAAGAGTTGTATATTAATATATCTCATTATATTGATTTAAATATTATTAGATTTCTTTTAATTTATTCTAGCCCTCTGTTATACTTGGAATTGAATGCAAAAGTGTGCAAGCTAAAAATTGTGTACTTAGATCTTATAAGATAGCTTATATTCTTATTAATGTAATTCACATTTATATTCACATTCAAAATATATTCTTCTAAAAATCTTATCCTAACTAACGTGCTTTTATCTAATTATGGTACCACTCCAAAATAGTCAGAATGTATACACAAAATATACATTATTATAATTCAAGTACCAACGTTATCTTGCCATATTCATGTGTTCCATCCTCAAAACACTTTAAAATGTAGAAGACACTAGCTTACAAATGACAAAATTAAGAAAAACCTAACTCAAGCCTTAATAATTATGAGAGTTGAAAAATTATCAAAACCCATGCATTCATTTTTTTCTCTCGTTGTTTGCATGCATCAAGAACCTTATCCTCCAAGTTATATACTCCTTTAGAAATATGCTCCAATAGATCCTCTTCAATATTGTGATGTTACATCTCATCTTTTACTTGCTTTAATAATGTAATAAATTGGAATATCGTATTAGTTAATTATTTCTTGATTATTAGAATATGATAGAATAATATTTATGCAAATGAAAAGATGAATTAATCATGATGTTGTCATTATTTCATTATGTTTTGACTATGGTTTTTGGATTGACCTATTAATGTGTGACTGAGTGCAACTAAGTGCAACTGAGTGCAGGTGAGAATCAAAGATAGGGACATGGTTGAGGAGAAGAGATCTAGCCATTTGGTAAATGATGGTCATGATGGGAAACTTAAACACACACGCACCACATAGTTTCATGTAGAAATTGCACTTAAATGATGTGATAAGTCGGTTACATGTTTAGTTGATCTCTATGCTTATCGTTTTCTTCCTTATGTTTTAAATGATATAAAAAATGAGAATTGTTATCGTTGATTTCATTAATATATTCATACTTCATACTTGCACATGCTCAAAAAATAGATACTTTGATATCAAGTGCATGATGTCTTTTCTTTTCAAAAGCTATATGTGTTATTATTATTATTAAAATATTTTACAAAACCTCAGTTTAAGCTTTGAAGGTTGATTTATTTTGAAATAAAAGCTCACTTTATGACATAAGTAATAATTTATGCATTCAAAATTAAAACATTATACTATGCATTAGAGTCTAAATTATAAGGTTTTATATGCAATAAAGGTGGCGTATGTTTTCAAATCACCTTCACATGTTATTGACATTATGGCAAAAGATCAATGACTTTGAAATGCAACATATTCATGGCAAATACAAATATTCTTTACATGCATGTTACTATTGGATGCAGTTATTCTGGCTCCAAAATGTTAGAATTGTACCGACAACATGCATCAACATACATGCATACCCATGCCCAACTATGGCCAAAATCCCATGCCCTCACATAATGCAGGCGATGCCATGAGACCCATGTTTTGGAACCCATTGATGATGTGGAGGCATTTAGCCAAATTGCCAAACATTTTGTGGTTGACGGAAAGTTTCCACATGACTAACATTTTCCAACCATTCTCATGGTCACGGGCATGACTAAATGTGGCTAAATTTGAAATGTCAATCATAAACCAAATAAAAAGGCTCCATAACCCGATAGCTTGAAAATTTTCAAAAAAATTCATGTAGCAGGTGAGAGAGCTGAATATTAGGCCCAATATGGAAAGCTAATGTACTGAGAGGGGAGGGGTGAATCAGTACTCCAAAACTTTTCTTGAATAATAACCTTACTGTTATGCATAAACCAAATAGTGCAGTAACATAAAATAAAGTTAAAACAAATAGATAACAATCATACATGATTCACTCCATAACACATATATTTTGGTTACGCAGAAACTCTTGGTTAGAGAGAAAAACTGTAGTGGGGATGGCACCCATAACTTCACTACTGCAATAATAAAGAATGCTCGGTTAGAGCTATATTTAGCTATTTCTAATAGCTTACCCTGTTAGGAGTAACAAGATCTGTTAGATCTACCTTGCTAAATGATTTTACAACATTTATTCAGAATGCTACACCTGGTTAGAGGCTTTACATTTTATAGACTTGATTAGAGTCTTTTACCCTGTTAAAGGTTTCTCTTTCAACTTCACAATATTACAATAAAATCATTACAAATATCTGCAACTTTACATCTGAAATGTTATAGAAAATTCTATGTGCTCAGAATAGATTACCTTGCTTATAGCTTACCTCGGTAACCCATATAGTAACTCGATAAACCCTTCTGTTTACTTTGTTCTTCGACTGTTCTCTAAAAACCTTCTCGGTGACCTCTGTGTCTCTGTAACAGTCTTCTTACACATATCTGTTTATGCATACACCTTTTACTCATGCTGTATAAATAGATCTCTTAAAACGGTGATCCAATTCATTGCTTCGATCTTACAAACAAGATTCTTCGAATGAATAACTAAACACAATATTTCATTGGTTAGATTGTCCTTAAAATCATACACAATCTTTTGGTGCAATTTCCAATGTAATAACGGTTAGATGTGCCTCGATCTTGTAACACATTTTCATATACATGTCTAGGTTCAATGTATCTGGTAACATGTTTCACTTGGTGTGTCATCTTTGCTGCTCGGTAGTCTCAAAAAGATACTCGGTAGACACCTCGGTGTATACTACATTCTGTGACTGCTTTCCTCTATAACCGACTAGACTGTGCATACCGACTTCTCTATGTGTACCGACTACATGATTTGGTAGTGTTAACCGACTAGAATATATAGTATGACTTTGAATATAAAAACTAATGGCAACTTGATAAGTAGTAACAATCTCCCCTTTTGACATTAGTTGAGATGTTTGACTTGAAAAACTACTTTCAAAGTCATAACTCAAAAATCTATATACTTTGCAAAATGACTATACTTGACAATATATACAATAGTAAATGAAATAGTATATTCAAATATACTCCCCTTATCATTATACTATACATAACTTCTGATTTTGCATGCTCGGTTTTGTGTTTGTGTGCTCTGCTTACTGTCCTTGGATATTCTTGGATATTCTGCATACTCTGCTCGGTATACTCCCCCTGTATACAATACTCTGAATACTGTATCAAAACTATATTACCAAAACTGTATCTCCCCCTATATAGTATCACTCCCCCTTTTTGACAAACATCAAAAACTTAATTTCCATCCAGGGGTGGTAACTGAACAAAAATAGATTTATACTTCTTCCGGGCGTCGGTGAGTGCGATAGAGAGTGCATCTTTGACACTTTCCATTAAAGAATTTTGTGCTTGAATATCAACCAATAGGGATATTAAGCCATCAAGAGTGCTTCCCTCTTGTGTAGTAGATAGGCGTGTAGCTCGGTTAATCTGTTCTTGAACTGATGAAAGATGAGGAAGGAATAATGTCTGGAGTGTCATTATATCCATCTTGATCTTATGCTCTTCATTTCTGAGGTCTAATTGTTGAGCCATGAGCTGTTGAAGCTTGGTATAAAAATTTTGAACTGAATTGGGCTCTGTGGTCAACTTATTTGAGAGATCGGTGATCTCTTTTTCAATTGCATCAGTTTTAATCTTGATATCTTTAATGAATATAGAAAATGTGCAAAGTTTCTGAAATAAATAAAGAATATGCTTGAGTTGAGGGGACAACTCAGCAATGAATTTGACAAGTTTGACTTTTCCAATAGCTAGAGCTTTTTGTACCTCTTCTATCATTTTTGCATTGAGCTCTTTGTCTTTGAGCTTGCTCAAGTACTCAGATGCATCCACTCCAGATGTTTCTATTTGATTAAGGAGTTCATCCAGTTGAATGTGGATGGCTGCATTGGTTGACACTATAGTTGAAGGTAGCATATCTATTAGTAGTGTCTTCACCTTCTGAAGTACTTTATTCTTCTTTTGAATGGCCATCTATTTTTCTTGTTCGGCCTTTGCTTTGCATAGTTCACTGAAATCAATAAGTGCTTGCCCCTTTAATTTTGAGATATCCACATTGGGCAACACTATCGGTTTAGATAAATCAACTTTAAAACTATGCTTTTTCACCTTCTTCTCTTTACCTTTGGTCGGGTGAACTAAGACAATAGCTTGAGAGGCTTGCTGACCCTCGGTAGGTTGCTCGGTAGAGGCAACACTTTGGTCGGTACCTGTAGCTGCTGTGGTGTCTTTTGGTGTCTTGGTACTGGGTGTCTTAGCTGCTACATTTTTGGTGCTCGAGGGTGCTTGAGAGGTCTTGTCTTGAGTTGTACCTTCTGCTGCTTCAAACTAGTGACCTTCGGTGCCTTGTGTTGTATCTTTAGGAGCTTCGGTAGAGATAGGTTGAGTGATCGATGGATAAGGCTGAACTTGTACTAACACAAATTCACTAGATACAAGTTTTGCATATGTAGTGCCTTCAATCATCTCCTGCTTCTGTTCTTCTGCATCCATGACATCTTCATCAATTTGAATAGTGTCAGTCGGGTCTTGCTCGGTAGCGTCAAGACCATGCTCGGTGACATCAGGATCTTGTTCGGTGACATCAACAATTTCAATTTTAGATTGCTCACCGGCATCTTTTATTTTGAAGATTTCCTACCATTTTTCTTTTGTCTCTTTTTCTACATCGATATATAGCCCATTCATCAATTTTAAGGTTCTCTGTTTGACAAGAAATTTTGAATTGTAGGTTGTCAAGTGTTCCTTTATTTCTGCTACAAACATATCAGGAAATAGATGGACGAGACTTCTTTCTCTGATTTGTTTCTCTGAGTCCATTGCATATTTCCACCTGTTATCAATATGTAAGTACAATTCACTCGGAAGTGACTTTACTAGTTCTAATGGAGCTAGCCGAAACTTTAGAAGTGTACAGATGACAACTTCTTCAATTTGTCTCTTCTCATCATTATTCCTAGTCTCATACTTGACATATCTAAAGGAACCAAATCCACCATATTCTTTTAGATTTGCACAAAAGTTTTCAACACTATGTATATTTACCTTCTTGCTTTTGACAATTTGGAATTTGTTTGCATCTTCGGATTCTGTATCACTAGACTCTTTTGCCAGAATGAGTCTTTGAGTAGATTTCTTGTAGGTCTTGGTTACCTTGGGAGCAATAACACTCTTTTGTCTCTTACTCGGTGATGCAGTTGATGCTCTTGTATTAGGTCTTTTTGTTGGAGGAGTCGATAGGGCCTTTGGAATGTCTTGTTTCTTTCTTTTCAATACTTTACCCTTAGGCAGTTCGGCACTCAATGTTATTGCTGCCTCTTGAGCTTTTGATTCCTCTTCGGTGATGGCAAGAGTGCCTTTGACAGGTGTAGAGGAAGAGTCTTCTCCGAATTTCTCAGATAATGCCTTAATCATCTTTGTAGCCTTTCTTGTAGCTTTAGGTACTACAATGCTCATTTTTACCTTTTCCTTAACTTCTTCATAAGTTCCATATCTCAGCTCAGTAGCATGCCTTGGCAAGGTAATAAATGCATCAATTTTCTATTGTGTGATATCATAGTCAATCTCATAACCCATTGGTGGCAAAGATTGAGTCCTTGGTTCCACAACATTCACATAACAGTAATTGGTGTCTACCTCAAAGCATATATCATCTTTATATTTCTCTACCAGCTGGGGTGCAATCCGGTATCTATTGTGCATCTTCTCTTGAAATTTGTTGAAGTAGTCATTCATGATATCATTGAAATTATCTCCCAATTTCTTAATAAAGTCATTAATTTGATGGATGATTGGTCGGTGTAGCTCCCAAACTACTTTGTCGACTGATAGAAAGAATTTCTCAAAGTAGAAAAACATGCATACAAGAAGTGAACCAAACTTCAATGTATTTGCTGAGTTGTTCTTCTTTGGCTCCCTTATTGTGTTCAGGTTCTCAAACAAGTTTTTCAATAACACTTCACATAAATCAACTTTCATTCCCTTTTTCACTATTTTATAGGCTAAGTCAACTGCTGCACAGGGTACACTATTTTTCCTTACTGATTGGAAGAAACAGTAACCAATTACTCTAATGGCAAACTTAAGTTCTGCATCAGTGACATTGTTCAGTTTCAGTCCTCGGTAAACAGATTCTACTCCAGTTAAACTGATTAACTCCTTCTGTGATATCATCTTCTATGCTCGTGCATGATCATAGATAGGATAATCAGTGATCACATGAATGATTTCCTTAGTGATTTTGAATGGTTTCTCTTCTAGCTACATAAAATCATCATGAACTCTGCTCAAAACAAACTTAACCCACTAGGGTTTGAACACACGGGGATAGGTTAGGGCTTCAGTTAATCCCTTGATTTTGATATGCTCATACTTTCTATCCATTTTGCCATTGGTACATAGCTCATCATATGTGTCACTTATCTCAACATGACCGAGTTCTTCAACATGGCATTTGGTGAAGAATCTAAAATCTTTGACTAACAAGACTCGATCCAGGATGAGTGAAAAGGCAGTTTTGTCATCCAGTTCAGAGGCGACTTTAGGAGTCAAAGAGTATTTTAGAGAGGGCTTCTCTACATTCTTGACAACTATGGGATCTTGGATCTTGGGTGCCATTTGTAAATTTCAGACAAAACTAGCAAACTATCCTTAGGGTTTGATGGTTTACAAATGGCAGACGCTTCACACTCAGTAGATAATAGCAATTTGACAAGATCGGTAAACTAGCTTAACAGTGAGATGAGATTGATGTAAATACCTTGGATTCGCTTTGAATGAGGTTTGATCGCCTTGATTCGCTTTGCTCTGCTCTCTTGAAAACTTGGTGAATGAAAATGATCGTGAAAATACCTTTAAGTACACAAAATACCTTATCGGGCTCCGTGCGAGTTAGGTCAAAACATTAAATGCACTCGGTTCACCTTTAACTGATTTACTCCTTTTTTTTCATTTTAACCGAGTAACCAAATTTCCTTCATTTACCGACTTGACAAGCTTCCTGTATTCACTGACTTGACAGGTTTCTTGTAAAGTACTTTTGATAGAATTTCAAACTTACTAATGCATCTTAACTGTGCAGATTTTGAATTCAGTACATAATAGAATAGGAACTATTATGATTTTAACCTTCAGAGAATGCAGCCCCTTCATACCTTTGCTGATTAATTTGGAATAGGTGCACCTAACTTGGTAGGTAAAGTGCTTTCTTCATTTGACACAATTTCCTTCTTTTTCCAAATCATCTTTAATTTTTTCTTTTATCTCTTCAGTGTCTCCTCTAGGTTGATCTCTGCAATCTCCAACCAAGTGTGCAACTTTGTGACAATGAAAACATGCCATACCAGGATTTCTCCATGATCTTCGGTTGTTCATTCCAAACCTTATAAAACAGTTGGCACTTATATGTCCATATCTTCCAAAACATTCGCACCATATCCTTGTATTGTAATCCCATGGTACTGCTGCATATTGTCGGTAAGGATTTGTGTGAGTTCGGTAACCTCTAGTGTTTTCTTGGTGTGCAGACCACATGTAGTTCTTTTGCTTAAGCCAGCACTTCTCGGTACTATGTCCATATCTATTGCAGTTTCTACAAAACCCTTTGAATTTTGCCTTTTGATAGTTGTTAACAGACTTTGTCTTACATTGATTAGATGTGTGACCATATTTATTGCAATTGTAACAATAACCATTGGACTTAGTGATATTCGGTTTCTTACCTTTTCTAATTTGGCATATGTTGGTAATGTGACCTTGATTTCCATAGTAGTAGCAAATAGGCTTCTTTCTTTTGATGTTATTCCTATTTCCAGCTTGCTTTGATGATTCTCCTCTCTTGGTAGTATGAATTCCTTTCTCGGTAGAGTCTTTTCCTTTGTAACTGAGTCCTGCATCTTTGTTGGGTCTTCTTGTATTTCTCATCCAACATCTTTGATGCTTCATAACTTTTCTTCAATGTTTCTTTGGATTTCTTCTCTGTTTCAAGTTCATCTATCAACCTTGATACTTCAAGTCTTAAAGCTTGGTTTTCATCATTCTTCATAATTGCTTCATGATGTGCATAACCTAGTTGATCTATCATATTTTGTTGAATCCCAGTTAACCTTGTGATTTCATCATTCTTATCAGATACTAAGACTTCAAGTTGTTGTTTCTCTCTTTGTAGATCTCTTGCTTTATCCTCTGCTGTCCTCAATGCATCTAGATTTTCAGTCATCTATGTACTGAAATGTTCATGTTCTCTTTTCATTGCTTTTAGTTGATCAGCCAATGCTTTGTTCTTTTCTTTGAATACTCCAATCATTTCTTCACTTTCTTCAGATATAGTGTTCTTAGATGATGTCTCAATTTGTTCCACTAACTCTTGAGAATCCTGCAAATCATCAGATAATCTTCTTCTTACTTTCAAAGATTTTTGCATTTGCCTTTGCATGTCTACAATCACTTGATTAGCATGATCCAACTCTTCTTGTAGATACACAATCCTCCGAGATTTATAGTCTTCCATTGATAAGATCTTTCTCTTTAGGTAGTTAAACCCTTTTCCAAGATTCAAGCTCTGATGCCAATTGTTAGGCCCAATATGGAAAGCTAATGTACTGAGAGGGGAAGGGTGAATCAGTACTCCAAAACTTTTCTTGAATAATAACCTTACTGTTATGCATAAACCGAATAGTGCAGTAACATAAAATAAAGTTAAAACAAATAGATAACAATCATACATGATTCACTCCATAACACATATATTTTGGTTACACAGAAACTCTTGGTTAGAGAGAAAAACTGTAGTGGGGATGGCACCCACAACTTCACTACTACAATAATAAAGAATGCTCGGTTAGAGCTACATTTAGCTATTTCTTATAGCTTACCCTGTTAGGAGTAACAAGATCTGTTAGATCTACCTTGCTAAAGGATTTTACAACATTTATTCAGAATGTTGTACCTGGTTAGAGGCTTTACAATTTATAGACTTGATTAGAGTCTTTTACCCTGTTAAAGGTTTCTCTTTCAACTTCACAATATTATAATAAAATTATTACAAATATCTGTAACTTTACATCTGAAATGTTATAGCAGATTCTATGTGCTCAGAATAGATTACCTTGCTTATAGCATACCTCGGTAACCCATATAGTAACTTGGTAAACCCTTCTGTTTACTTTGTTTCATCGACTGTTCTCTGAAAACCTTCTCGGTGACCTCTGTGTCTCTGTAACAGTCTTCTTATACATATCTGTTTATGCATACACCTTTTACTCATACTGTATAAATAGATCTCTTAAAACAGTGATCCAATTCATTGCTTCGATCTTACAAACAAGATTCCTCTAATGAATAACTAAACACAATATTTCATTGGTTAGATTGTCCTTAAAATCATACACAATCTTCTGGTGCAATTTCCAATGTAATAATGGTTAGATGTGCCTCAATCTTGTAACACGTTTTCATATGCATGTCTAGGTTCAATGTATCTGGTAACATGTTTCACTCGGTGTATGTCAACTCGATGTGTCATCTTTGCTACTCGGTAGACAGCTTGGTGTATACTGCGTTCTGTGACTGCTTTCCTCTGTAACCGACTAGACTGTGCATACTGACTTCTCTATGTGTACTGACTGCATGATTTGGTAGTGCTAGCCGACTAGAATATATAGTATGACTTTGAATATAAAAACTAATGGCAACTTGATAAGTAGTAACACCGAAAGGTCGAGGGCTCTAGTTGAATCACAAAGCCAGAATCACTACATCCTTAGAAAAATCAAAATGTTAGTCATAAACCAATTAAAAAAGATGAATAACCCAACAGCTTGAAAATTTTCACAAATTTTTGTGTGGTAGGTGAGAGAGAGGCAAAAAGGTGGAGGGTTTTGTTTGAATCACAGAGTGAGGGAGCCAAAAAGGTGAGCCGGTAGAACAATCTCCTACCCACCACCTAGGGCCTATGGTTAGCAATCAATACTATCAAGCAATAATATCTCACAACCATTAAAAATAATACTTCTGCTCAAGGTATTATATTGCCTTCCTAAGTTCTTCAAGTGCAATGCTTAATAGATCTCATTAGAGGTAGCAAATTTTCACACCTAGAGGATAATTAAGCAAGCACATTAAACTAGAAAGGAAGTACTTGTTAAGAGTATGGTTCTTTTTCCAGGTTGTTGAGATAAAAGTAAAAATGCTTTCAAATTTGAGGATAGTGCTTGCATGATTACTACTCTTTGGTGTTCATATAAAATGCAAATAGAGTCTTATAGTCTATTTAGAGAGACTTAAGATGGACTAATAGCAATATTTATTCTTAATGCAACTAATATTTTATATGAGTATAAACATAAAGTAGAGGCCCAGGACCTGACAATTTTAGGTTGTGTAGGTGCCAAAATATAAAATACAAGAAAGTAAAAATGTTAAAAAAGTGGAATTTACTGAGTTCATTACTTCTTCATTAGAGCTTATCAATTATGTTCCTAAATACTCTTTCTAACATTACTACTTTACATATTCTAGTTTTCGGGTTAGGAACAATCCAATTGATAGATGGTTGCATTAATTATTTTCTCTATGCTCCTAATATTTATACCAATATTATCTCTATATACTAGAATTTTAATACTAGGGATGGGAAGAAATTTTATTTCTCCCCACATGATTTAGTTATTAGAGAACTACAACATCCCAAAAAATGATTTCTTTAGGAAAAGTTGGTCATGGATCTAGATTGTACATATCTCATAGCTTTTAGTCTTCTTGTGGATCATCAATTGTCACTCATCACTCACCACCCATGTGTATTATTTGAGAAGACTCGAGCATGAGAGATTTGGACACCTCAATTATACATCTTTCATAATTGAATGCATAGGATATGGTACTTGCACTTCTTAAGGTTTCAGTCATAGAGGGAGTTTTCTAAGGTGGCATTCTTTGTAAATATCATCAAGAATTCTTTCCTAAGGGAAAGGGTCACTATGCTTGTATCTTGAGCTAGTTCATGGTGACCTCATTCATTTTCAACTCCTTTTTTTAAGAGCCAAGTATCTTCTCACATTAATTGATGAATCTTGTTGTATGTGGGCATAGTTTCTTAAGTACAAGAGTGATGCCAATGTTGCTAAAATTTTGTCAATGTTTCCATGACAAATTTTCCACTATAGTGACAACTTTTTGAGTTGGAATGCATTATTCACCTTTTCCATTGCTATGGAGTTGGAGTGCATTCTTGACACAAAGGCACTTAAGAAGACAAGGAACAAGACCTATTTGCAATACTTGGTCAAGTGGTGAGGCCTTCTTTTGGATGATTCATGGATGTATAAATATGATATTGTAAAGCATGGGTACACAGTTGCAGACATGTCCTCAAGTGGGACTTGAGTTTTTGTTCCCATTGGGAGTATGGTACAGGGGGACCCTCATGCATATGGGATCCATTTTTGGGTTTTTGTCTTGTTTTGTGATGTTTGATGCAAATAAGGTCATTTTGGACCATTATGGATCATATAGGACCATTTGTGAATTTTTGGGGTCATTTGGGCAAAAGATGCTAAAATGTTGTCAATATTGCCATGACAACTTTTCCATTGTAATGACAACTTTTCGAAAAGTTGTTAAAAGTTAGTTTGGGGTTAGTTGGAGGTTGAGAATTGATTGTGAAAGCATAAATAAGTCTTGTTCACATGAACCCAAGAGCGGGAAACATTGTAATTAAGTTTTGTTCAATAGACACACCAATTTTTGTGCATTTTTTAAAGTACTAGTCTACAAATTCTATTGGTACAGATTGTACTTGTCACTTGGAAATATGAGACCACTTGGAGATGAAAGTTATTTGAATCTTATTTAATTTGGTTTTTATTTCATTCAAATCCATTGAATATCAAGCAAGGCATTGTAATTTCTTCCCAAACTGGTAGAAAGCCTACCTAGGGTAACTACTGGGCTAAATAAATGTATAATTAAGTCCTCCATTGATGGAAAACCCTAAAAATGGGTCGAGAGACTTGTAATCATGTCATGTTTGATATGTCAAATGTGCAGGGGTTGGTGAGAAGGTTTTCAAATGTGTTGAGGTATTAGGAGGTCTAATATCTCTATGTATCAGATTGTGTAGGACAACAAGGTTGGAGAAATGCCTTAAAAGAAAATAAAAGATTAGTCCACCTTCTGTATGGTGGTAGAAGGATGTGTAGGGACCCTATGAATAAATTCAACTTGATTAGAGGACATTTTTCTAAGTGAGAACAAGTGTATGGTTGACTATCCTAAAAGGACAGATTGTGACGATCTTATTTAACCAATGCTATTGCCCACAAACAGAGTCTTGGTGGAAAGTTTGAGTGGTGGATGCTCAAAGGATGGATCATAGACCTTGGGTAGGGTCCCTGATGTAAAGGTTAATAAGTTTTGAGTCATAGACATGTGTTGATTTGGCCTTTGGCTATCAACATTGATAGTCCTAATTGTGATTTGGCTTTGGGGTAAGTGCACAAAGATGGTATGCAGAAAAGTGGACACACCTAAAAAAACTTGAAAAAATAGGCACCACGATCGTGGTACTTAAAATTCAAATCACCTCATACATGCTAAGGTTCCTTGTCCCCGAGTCTAAAGAGACAAAAGCGTGTACGAGATTCCTTTAGAAAAATGACTGTGTACGCGGTTCTTTAGGACTTAGAACCTCGTATGTGGTTTTATGTCCTAAAGCACCACGTACATGGTACCTATCAATTATTTTTTTTTTGGTCGACTGTGTCTTATTTTTCACGTGGCCACAAGTTGATAATTTGGGTTTTTTTTCTCGCTAAACCGCACACAGGCTCCCTCTTTTCTCGCCCAAATGTCATGGATCAAGGTTGGTTTTGCTTGATTTTTGTTTTTCTTTCGCATTTGTTCATTTTTTTACGTTTTGAATTTAAATTTGTTTTATCTTGATTAGGTTTTTTTAATTTTTGTTACACAAACTAAATTCTGAAAATTCACAATAACAACAACAAGATGCACCTCCTCAAAATCCTGAGCAAAACCCACAAAATACACCTTGAGCTCCTCCTTTTGACCGTACGCCTGATACATAGGAGCAATTGCTTAATCAGTTAGGTAAAAACACAGCTAAAATAAATAGACTGATTAACAAATTGAAAACATCTAATATTGAGCATCATAAATTCCTCGCCACTAGCCTAGAAACATTAGCTAGTGGTGCCACTGCAATTTCCACTCAAATTGCAAAATGGGGAAGCTATAGGGATAGGTGTTGTCAATATTATGCTAGTGGGTTATCATATTGGGGAGTGAAAAACAAAAACATTAGTAAACAACAAATATGTGCCCTTTTTGTTGATCCTAGAACTGGTGAGTCATTACCTTTTAATGCAAAGAGGTTTCCCATACATTGGTGTACCAATGTGCAGATGAAGAATCTTTTCTGGAAGAGGTAGTGGATGGTTTTTGATGAACCACCTTGTAATAATTTTGAGGTGCCATTGTATTGTTTAAGAAAAGTGTACTGTGAGTTTGTCCTCAATGTGCTGCCTAATTATTTTGACATGAGAGAGTTCCATGGTGGACGTGGCGGATCTGCCCAAGATAGACCTGGAGCCCATAGGTGAGTATGTTAGGTCCAATATGGAAAGCTAATGTACTGAGAGGGGAGGGGTGAATCAATACTTCAAAACATTTCTTCAACAATATCTTTACTATTATGCATAAACCGAATAGTGCAGTAACATAATATACAACTAAAACAAATAGATAACAATCATACATGATTCACTCCATAACACATATATTTTGGTTAAACAGAAACTCTTGGTTAGAGAGAAAAACTGCGGTGGGGATGGCACCAATAAGTTCACTACTCCAATAATAAAGGGTGCTCGATTAGAGCTACATGTTTAGCTATTTCTAATAGCTTACCCTGTTAGGAGTAACAAGATCTGCTAGATCTACCTTGCTAAAGGATTTTACAACACTTCATCTAAATGTTGCACCTGGTTAGAGGCTTTACAATTTATAGACTTGATTAGAGTCTTTTACCCTGTTAAAGGTTTCTCTTTCAATTTCACAATATTACATTAAAATCATTACAAATATCTGCAACTTTACATCTGAAATGTTATAGCAGATTCTATGTGCTCAGAATAGATTACCTTGCTTATAGCGTACCTCGGTAACCCATATAGTAACTTGGTAAATCCTTTTGTTTACTCTATTCTTCGACTGTTCTTTGAAAACCTTCTCGGTGACCTCTATGTCTCTGTAACAGTCTTCTTACACTCATGCACACACCTTTAACTCTTAACTCGTGCTGTATAAATAGATCTCTTATGACGGTGATCCAATTCATTGCTTCGATCTTACAAACATGATTTATTGAATGAATAATCATGTAAAATATTTCATTGGTTAGATAACCTCAAAATCATACACAATCTTTAAGTGCAATTTCCAATGTGATAACGGTTAGATGTGCCTCGATCTTGTAACATGTTTTCATATGCATGTCCAGGTTCAATGAATCTAGTAACACATTTCACTCGGTGTGTCATCTTTGCTGCTCGATAGACATGAAACAATACTCGGTAGATAGCTCAGTGTATATTGCGTTTTGTGACCACTTTCTTCTGTAATCGACTAGACTGTACATACCGACTGAATATTTCGATAATAGATAACCGACTAGAGTATATAGTATAACTCTAACATAAAACTAATGGCAATCTAATAAGTAGTAACAATCTCCCCTTTTGACATTAGTTGAGATGTTTGACAAAAACTACTTTCAAAGTTATAACTCAAAAATCTATATACTTTGCAAAATGACTATACTGACAGTATATACAATAGTCAATAAAATAATATATTAGATATACTCCCCTTGTTGATATATTGTACATAACTCTAATTTTTCATGCTTGGTGATCGGTTCTTGTGCTTTGCCTACTGTTCTGTATACTGCGCTTTGGATACTCTGCTTACTTTGCTTGGTATACTCCCCTTATATACTATACTCGAATACTATATCATTCTCTCAATACTATATCAAAACTGTATCACTCCCCAAATATATTGTATTGCTCCCCCAAGACTATCATATTACTCCTCCTTTTTGACAAACATCAAAACTTAATTTCCATCCGGGGGTAGTAACTGGTCAAAAATAGATTTGTACTTGGTCTGGGTGTCGGTGAGAGCGACAGAGAGTGCATCCTTTACACTGTCCATTAAAGAATTCTGTGCTTGAATATCAGCCAATAGCGATATTAAGCCATCTAGAGTGCTTCCCTCTTGAGTAGAAGATAGGTATTTGGCTCGGTTGATCTGTTCTTGGATTGATGAAAGATGTGGAAGGAATAATGTCTGAAGTGTCATTATGTCCATCTTGATCTTGTGTTCTTTATTTCTTGAGTCCAATTGTTGAGCCATGAGCTATTGAAGCTTTGTATAAAAATTCTGAATTGAATTTGGCTCTGTGGTCAACTTGCTTGAGAGATCGGTGATCTCTTTCTTAATGGCCTCTGTTTTATTCTTAATGTATTTAATGAATAAAGAAAATGTGCAAAGTTTCTGAAATAAATAATGAATGTGCTTGAGTTGAGGAGTCAACTCAGTAATAAACTTGACAAGTTTAACTTTGCCAATAGCGATAGCTTTTTGTACCTCTTCTATTATTTTGGCAGTGAGCTCTTTGTCTTTCAGCTTGCTCAAATACTCCAATGCATCTACTCTAGATGTTTCTATCTTTGTTAGGAGTTCATCCAGTTGAATGTGGATGGTTGTATCTATTGATACTGTAGCTTCAGGTAGCATATCTATTAGGAGTGCTTTTACCTTTTGAAGTACTTTATTTTTCTTTTGAATGGCCATTTTCTTTTCTTGTTCGGCCTTTGCTTTGCACAGTTCACCGAAATCAATGAGTGCTTGCCCTTTCAATTTTGATATATCAACATTGGGCAACACTATTGGTTTTGACAAATCAAGTTTAAAACTATGTTTCTTCACTTTCTTTTCTTTACCTTTCACCAATGTAATTAAGATAATTGCTTGTGAGGCTTGATTACCCTCGGTAGGTTGCTCGGTAGAGGCAACACTTTGATCGGTTCTTTTAGTCTCTATAGAATCCTTTGGTGTCTCGGTACTTGGTGTCTCAGTTGCAACATTCTCAGTGCCAGAAGGTGCTTGAGATGTCTGCTCTTGAGTAGTACCTTCTCCTGTTGCAGATTTGTGACCTTCAGTGCCTTGATTTGTATCCTGAGGAGTTTCAGTTGAGACAGGTTGCTTGACCGATGGATAAGGCTGAACTTGTTCCAAGACGAATTCACTAGATACAAGTTTTCCATATGTAGTGCCTTCTGTCATTTCTTTTTATGGGGCCTATGTATCCATGACATCTTCATCTATTTGAATGGTGTCAGCAGGGTCTTGTTCGGTAGCATTAGGACCTTGCTCGGTGACATCAGGATTGTGCTCGGTGACATCAATGATTTCAACTGTAGCTTGCTCACCGACATCCTTGATTTTGAAGATTTCTTGCCACTTTTCTTTTTTCTCATTTTCTACGTTAATATATAGCCCATTCATCAGTTTTAAGGCTCTTTGTTTGACAAGAAACTTTGAATTGTAGGTTGTCAGATGTTCCTTTATTTCAGCTACTAACATATCAGGAAAGAGATGGACTAGACTTCTTTCTCTAATTTGTTTCTCTGAGTCCATTGCATACTTCCACCTATTATCAATATGCAGATATAGTTCATTTGGAAGTGACTTAGCTAGTTCCAATGGAGCTAACCAAAACTTTAGAAGTGTGCAGATGACAACTTCTTCAATTTGTCTCTTTTCATCATTGTTCATGGTTTCATACTTAACATATCTAAATCCTCCAAATCCACCATATTCTTTCAGATTAGCACAAAAGTTTTCAACACTATGTACATTTACCTTCTTGCTCTTGACAATCTGGAATTTGCTTGCATCCTCTGATTCAGTATCACTAGACTCTTTTGCCAAAATGAGTCTCCGAGCAGATTTCTTGTATGTCTTTGTTACCTTAGGAATAGTAACACTCTTTGTCTTCTTACTCAGTGAGGCTACAGATGCTCTAGTGTTAGGTCGCTTTATTGGAGGTGGAGTCGGTGAGACTTTTGATGTGTCTTGTTTCTTTCTCTTTAACACTTTACCCTTAGGCAATTCAGTGCTCAGTGTTATAGCTGCCTCTTGGGCTTCAGATTCCTCTTCGGTAATGGCAATGGTTCCTTTGACAGGTGTAGAGGAAGAATCTTCTCCAAATTTCTCAGACAATGCCTTAATCATCTTTGTTGCCTTTCTTGTAGCTTTGGATACTACAATATTCATCTTTACCTTTTCCTTTACTTCCTCATAGGTACCATACCTTAGCTCGGTAGCATGTCTGGGCAATGTAAGAAATGCATCAATTTGTTGTTTTGTGATGTCAAAATCAATCTTATAACCCATTGGTGACAAATATTGAGTCCTCGGTTCCACAACATTCACATAACAGTAATTGGTGTCAACTTCAAAATATATATCATTTTTGTATTTCTCTACTAGTTGGGGTGGTATCCTATATCTATTATGCATTTTCTCTTGAAATTTACTGAAGTAATCATCCATGATATCATTGAAATTATCTCCTAACTTCTTAATGAACTCATTAATCTTATGGGTGATTGGTCGGTGTAGCTCCCAAACAACTTTACCGACTGATGGAAAGAATTTTTAAAGTAGAAAAACATGCATACCAGTAGTGATCCAAACTTTAGAGTATTAGCCGAGTTATTCTTCCTCGGCTTCCTGATGGTGTTTAGATTTTCAAATAGGTTCTTCAGCAATACTTTGCATAAGTCAATTTTCATTCCCTTCTTCACAATTTTGTATGCCAAGTCTATTGCTGCATAGGGAACACTGTTTTCCCTTGCCGATTGGAAGAAACAGTAGCCCATTACTCTAATGGCGAATTTTAATTCTTCATCAGTGACATTATTCAGTTTCAATCCTCTATAATCAGATTCCACTCCAGTTAAACTAATCAATTCCTTTTGTGATATCATCTTCTGGGCTCGTGCATGATCATAGATAGGGTAACCGGTAATCAGATGAATGATTTCCTTGGTAATCTTGAATGGTTGCTCTTCTAGCCACATGAAATCATCGTGAACTCTGCTAAGAACAAACTTGACCCACTGGGGCTTGAACACACGAGGATAGGTTAGGGCTTTAGTTAACCCCTTGACTTTGATGTGCTCATACTTGCTGTTCAATATACCATCGGTACATAGCTCCTCATAGGTGTCTCTGATTTCAACATGACCGAGTTCTTCAACATGACATTTGGTGAAGAATCTCACATCTTCGACTAATAACACTCTGTCCGGGATGAGTGAAAAGGCAGTTTTGTCATCCAGTTCAGAAGTGACTTTGGGAGTCAAAGAGTATTTCAGTGAGGGCTTCTCTACATTCTTGACAACTATGGGATCTTGGATTTTGGGCGCCATTTGAAGATTTCAGATTAAAAAAAACTAACAAAGAGTCCTTAGGGTTTCAGGATTTCAAACGATAGACACTTTATACTTAGTAGATAATGGCAACTAGATTCGCTCGGTAAATCACCTTAACAATGTGTTGAGATTTGATGTAAATACCTTGAATTTGCTTTGTAGGAGGTTTGATCACCTTTGAATCGCTTGCTCTGCTTTCTCAAAAACTTGGTAAGTGTAAATGACCGTGAAAATGCTTTTAAGTACACAAAATACCTTATCAGGCTCCATGCAGGTTAGGTCAAAAACATTAAATGCACTCGGTTCACCTTTAACCAATTTACTCTCCTTTTTCCATTTTAATCGAGTAACCAAACTTCCTTCATTTACCGACTTGACAGACTTCCTGCATTCACCAACTTGACAGGTTTCCTGTAAAGTGCTTCAAAGACTTTGATAAAATTTCAAACTTACTATTACATCTTAACTCTGCAGATTTTGAATTTAGTACATAATAGAATAGGAACTGTTAAGATTTTAACCTTTAGAGAATGCAGTCCCTTCATACCTTTACCGATTAATTTGGAATAGGAGCACCTAACTAGATAGGTAAGGTGCTTTCTTCATTTGACACAATTTCCTTCTTTTTCCAAATCATCTTTAATTTTTCTTTTATTTCCTTAGTGTCTTTTTTAGGTTGATCTCTGCAATCTCCAGCTAAGTGTCCTACTTTGTGACAATGAAAACATGCCATACCAGGATTTCTCCATGATCTTCAATTGTTCATTCCAAACCTTATAAAGAAGTTAGCACTAATATGTCCATATCTTCAACAACATTCACACCATATCCTTGTATTGTAATCCCATGGTACTACAGAATACTGTTGGTAAGGATATGTGCGAGTTCGGTAACCTCTAGCATTTGCTCGGTGTGCATACCACATAAAGTTCTTTTGCTTAAACCCGCACTTCTCGGTACTATGTCCATATCTATTGCAATTTTTACAAAACCCTTTGAATTTTGCCTTCTGATAATTGTTAACAGACTTTGACCTACATTGATTAGATGTGTGACCATATTTATTGCAATTATAAAAAAAACCATTGGACTTAGTGATATTCGATTGCTTACCTTTTCTGATTTGACATATGTTGGTAGTGTGACCTTGATTTCCACAGTAGTTGCAAATAGGATTCTTTCTTTTGATGTTATTCCTGTTTCCAGCTTGCTTTGATGATTCTCCTCTCTCGGTAGTATGAATTCCCTTCTCGGTAGAGTCTTTTCCTTTGTAACCGAGTCCTACATCTTTGTTGGGTCGTCTTATGTTCAGTTGCTCATCCAACATCTTTGATGCTTCATAACTCTTCTTTAGTGTTTCTTTGGATTTCTTCTTTGTTTCAAGTTCATCGGTTAACTTTGATACTTCAAGTTTCAATGCTCGATTCTCATCATTCTTCAGAATTGTTTCATGATGTGCATAACCTAGTTGATCTAATAGGTTTTGTTGAATTCCAGTCAACCTTGTGATTTCACCATTCTTATCAGATACTAAGACTTCAAGTTGTTGTTTCTCTCTTTGTAGATCTCTTACTTTATCCTCAGCTGTTCTCAATGCATCTAGATTTTCAGTCATCTGTGTGCTGAAATGTTCATGTTCTCTTTTCATTGCTTTTAGTTGATCAGCTAGTGCTTTGTTCTTTTCTTTCAATACTCCAATCATTTCTTCAGTTTCTTCAGATATATTGTTTTCAAATGATGTCTCAATTTGTTCCACTAACTCCTGAGAGTCTTGCAAATCATTAGATAATCTTCTTCTCACTTTCAGAGATTTTTGCATTTGCCTTTGCATGTCTGCAATCACTTGATTAGCATGTTCCAGCTCTTCTTGCAGATACACAATCCTCTGAGATTGTTTATAGCCTTCCATTGATAATATCTTTCTCTTTAGGTAGTTAAACCCTTTTCCAAGATATGAGCTCTGATACCAATTGTTAGGTCCAATATGGAAAGCTAATGTACTGAGAGGGGAGGGGTGAATTAGTACTTCAAAAAATTTCTTCAACAATATCTTTACTGTTATGCATAAACCGAATAGTGCAGTAACATTATATAAAACTAAAACAATTAGATAAGAATCATACATGATTCACTCCATAACACATATATTTTGGTTACGCAAAAACTCTTGGTTAGAGAGAAAAACTGCGGTGAGGATGGCACCCACAACTTCACTACTGCAATAATAAAGGGTGCTCGATTAGAGCTACATGTTTAGCTATTTCTGATAGCTTACCCTATTAGGAGTAACAAGATCTCTTAGATCTACCTTGCTAAAGGATTTTACAACACTTCATCTAAATGCTGCACCTGGTTAGAGGCTTTACAATTTATAGACTTGATTAGAGTCTTTTACCCTGTTAAAGGTTTCTCTTTCAATTTCACAATATTATAATAAAATCATTACAAATATCTGCAACTTTACATCTGAAATGTTATAGCAGATTCTATGTGCTCAGAATAGATCACCTTGCTTATAGCATACCTCGGTAACCCATATAGTAACTTGGTAAACCCTTTTGTTTACTGTGTTCTTCGACTATTCTTTAAAAACCTTCTCGGTGACCTCTGTGTCTCTATAATAGTCTTCTTACACTCATCCACACACCTTTAACTCTTAACTCATATTGTATAAATAGATCTCTTATGACGGTGATCCAATTCATTGCTTTGATCTTACAAACACGATTTATTGAATGAATAATCATGTAAAATATTTCATTGGTTAGATAACCTCAAAATCATACACAATCTTTAAGTGCAATTTCCAATGTGATAACGGTTAGATGTGCCTCGATCTTGTAACATGTTTTCATATGCATGTCCAGGTTCAATGAATCTAGTAACACGTTTCACTCGGTGTGTCATCTTTGTTGCTCGGTAGACATGAAATAATACTCGGTGTATACTGCATTCTGTGATTGCTTTCTTCTATAACCGACTAGACTATACATACTGACTAAATATTTTGGTAATAGATAACTGACTAGAGTATATAGTATAACTTTGACATAAAACTAATGGCAATTTGATAAGTAGTAATAGAGTAGCCCAGGAGATTCGTCACCCTCTAGCACCCAAACCCAAGGTGCATTTGACTGTCCCGGTAGACATGAAAGAGTTGATGGAGCTATAGACTCTTCAGGCAGCCACATCATTGACTGATGCAATCATCTAGCATGGGACACATTTAGCACACCCTCTTGTACTAGATGATGAGCCATTAGTTTCTGCAGGTGGCGCTAGCGAGCACATTCAGCATGTGTGTGCCACTTGCTCAGGGATATGCAAAGGGACGGATGATGAGGCCACTGCAGATGGATCCACATCCCATTTATGCATAATTTGCGAGAGTAGATGTCAGACCCGCACGATTGAGGATGTGGCACTAACAGATGAGTTGATCGACATGTTGTTTGGCAGTCATCCACAGACACAAGTGTGTTGATTTGAATTCATAGTAGTTTATTTATTAGTCACTTAAAATTTGTAATTGTAAATGAATTTTCATTTATAGATCAATTTAAATTGATAAAAATAATATGCATTTTAGGATGCAACAGTGGTATCTAATATTCCTCCAACAGTTACTATAGCGGCAACTTTGATGTCTGAGGTATAAATTTTGTAACATGTTAAAATAGAATAGTACACTTTGAATTCAAAAAAAATATAAGATCTACTAATTCTCTTTAATGCTTGACAATTTTTTGTTTGTAGGCGTTGTTAGGAGACCAAATGTCCCAGATTGATTATGTCACGCTCTCAGTGATCAATTTTGACCTACAAGGCTATACGGTATCATATTTTGTACACCTTATTTTATGTATTCTTTTGATGGAATATGCAAGTCATTTCATTTTAGATTTGTTAAACTATGTTTAATATTATCTGTACTAATGTCTCATGTTAATTTTATTTTTTTAGGGTACCCCCTCCATGTCTAGGCCTCGTCCTCAGCAAAAGAAATACTTGAGGACGCCAAAACATGGGAAGAAGGTAATTGAACACATTTTTAGTTATACAATTGTTTGAAAAGGTTGAAATTGTCTTAGTTGGGATTTGTAGATTGATTAGTGTTTTTTGTCTGTTTATATGTACAATAGCCATTGAGCTATGTAGATATGTTGAATGCACCTGATACACCTGAGGATCAAGAGAGGGCAAAGGTATGTATCTCTACTTTATTTTCTTTGATTTGATGATTATACACACGTGAATATGTGAACTTGTGATAAATTATAATCTTATCATTTTTTCATACAGGAAATATCCATGGTTGCTCCATCAATGGTGAGCCCTCCTCCATGTACTAGAGAAGCATCTCAGGCTCCAGTACATTTTTTTTTGATATATCACATTAATTGTTTTTAACCCGCAATACTTATCATTATATTAATTGTATTTAATCTTTGATCAATTTTTAATACAAGTAATAACGATAGCTGCTCCATCAATGGTGAGCCCTCCTTGGTCTATTGGAGAAGCATCTTAGGCTCTAGTACACTTTTGTTCTCTATATTGTAAATTTTTAGTGTTTTTTATGTATATATGTTAGTACGTTGTATTAATTGTATTTAATCGACAATAGCCCCCTTCACGGTTCGGCCATAACTTGGAGCCTTTGAAGAAGGTATTCAAGAGAACTCCTAAGGATGACAAGGAAAAGACAGAGAAGACAGTAGATCCTAGATCAACAGATGAGGTAATCTATATTTTTATTGCAAAGAAATTATAGTTAAATGCATAGTTATGTTGATAATTGTGAACCATTTTCTACAAAAGGATTCTAACTTGGTTTTTGAATTGTGATTTTACAGCCATCTACAGAGTCGCGTACTACATCAAAGAGGCTCGATTTTGATGATCCACCATAAGTATAGGAATCATATAGTGTTAATTGTGGTCATTGAATGACCAATACATATAGATATATTCTACATGTTTATTGTATATCGATTTGGACAATGGCATATGCCATATTTTTGTAATACTTGTATTGACTTGGCATACATGCCTTTTTTGATATATATAAATGTTGATATTTTATCCAATTTAAATGTGTATTGAGTTCATTATTGTGTATTCGTTGTGTTTGGTGGCTTCCCTTTTATAAAGTTAAATGATTATTTTCCTATGTAATCAACAATATGAATATAAACAAAAAAAATCTATTATATAAAGCATTGCAATCATGGAATATGATTTGATAAACTTTCTAAAATGTTGAATTAACCTTACAAAACTCCTTGTATTGAGTTCACTATTGTGTATTCATTGTATTTGGTGGCTGCCCTTTTATAAAGTTAAATGAATATTTGCCTATGTAATCAACAATATGAATATAAACAACAAAAATATATGATATAAAAGATTGCAATCGTGGAATATGATTTGATAAACTTTCTAAAATGTTGAATTAACCCTACAAACTCTTTGTTTCAATGAAAATGAAATTCAATGGTAATGGTCAGATTTGATCCATGGTAATGATCAGTGGATGCTTTTGATTCCTTTTATTTATATTTGTCAATGTGTGTGGTGCAAGAGCACCCTCATGCTTGCAATGGTCAAATTTTGGTTCTTGTCTTGTTTTACCATTGTTTTATCTAAATAAGGCAATTTGGGACCATTAATGATCATTTGAAGCCATTAGCGAAAGTTTGGGGTCATTTGGATAAAAGATGTAAAAGTTGCTCAATTGTTGTCAAATTTGCTTAGTTGTTGTCAAATTGTCAAAGTTGTCAAATCTTGGGCTAATTTGGATAAAAGATGTAAGAGTTTCTCTATTGTTGTCAAAGTTGCTCACTTGTTGTCAAAGTTGTCAAAGTTGTCAGAGTTGTAAAAGTTGTCAAAGTTGCAAGATAGGATAAAATTGATTGCGTTAATCGTGTGCACAAACCAATATCATAAGCACATCCAGGTGGGTAGGTTTATGCTAGGTATTCTCTTTTCATACCTCCCAAAGCATCGAAACGTCGAGAGCCATACCCTACCTGGTGCGATCTCTCAAGTGCCCTGAGTCCAAAAAATTATCAAACTTTGATGAACTATTTCTCCCAATCCAGGGCACATGTTCAATCCGTTTGAACTTGTAGGGTCAGGTGAGGCTCATCTATAATGGCATATCTTGGTTTTTTATGACTTGGATCCATTTTCAATTGGTAGCATTTTTCACCTGTTGCAAAAACCATCAGTTGCATGCAATGCAAAGTTGCAAGAGAGGCTAGAATTGATTTCATTTGTCATGTGCACAAACCAACATCACGAGCATGTCCAAGTGGATAGGTTTATACTAGGAATGCTTCCTTCATTCCTCCCAAAGCACTGAAACATCGAGAACCATACCCTACCGGCGCAATCTCTCAAGTGCCCTGAGTCCAAACAAATGTCAAACTTTGACAGACTGTTTCTCCCAATCCAGGACACATATATTCAATTCATTTGAACTTGTAGGGTCACGTGAGGCTCATCTAAAATGGCCTATCTCATTTTCTAACGACTCAAGTCATTTTCAATTGGTAGCACTTTTTTCCCTACTGCAAAAATCGTGAATTGCATGTAATGCAAAGTTGCAAGATAGGCTAGAATTGACTGCGTTCATCGTGTGGACAAACCAACATCATGAGTACATCCGGGTGGGAAGTTTTATGCTAGGAATTCTCTTTTCATGCCTCCCAAAGCCCCGAAACATCGAGAGCCATACCCTATCGGTGAAATCTCTCAAGGGCCCCGAGTCCAAAAAAATTGTCAAACTTTGACAAATTGTTTCTCGCAATCCAGGATTGTCAAACTTTGACGAATTGTTTCTCACAATACAGGATGTATATGATAGATTTGTTTGAACCTATAGGGTCATGTGAGGATCCTCTACAATGACCTATCTCAGTTTCTGATGACTCGAAGCCATTTTCAAATGGTAGCATTTTTTCACCTGCTACAAAAATCGTTAATGGCATGCAATGCAAAGTTGCAAAATAGGCTAGATTTGATTACTTTCATCATGGGCACAAACTAACATTACAAGCGTGTTCAGGTGGGCAATTTTATGCTAGGAATTCTCCTATTGTGTTTCCCAATGTGCCAGAACGTCGAGAGCCATACCCTCCCAACGCGATCTCTTAAGTGCCCTGAGTTCAAAAAAATGTCAAACTTTGATGGACTATTTTGCGCAATCCAAGATGCATATGATCAATCAGTTTGAACCTATAGGGTTACATGAGGCTTATATACAATGATATATCTCGGTTTCTAACAACTTAGTTTCATTTTCAATTGGTAGCATTTTTTCACCTGCTGCAAAAATCGTTAGTGACATGCAATGCAAAGTTGCAAGATAGGATAGATATGATCTCTTTCATCGTGGGCACAAACTGTTGGCATTTGCATGAAGATTGCATTAATGATATGTTATGTTGTCATTGATGTCAATTATTGGGTAATTATATTGTTGTTATTGTTTATATTGTCTTGTAACCGGTAGGAAGAGCTTTGTGAAGGATATTGTAAACCAGTATGTAAGTTTGTGAGTTGAACTGGTAACAGGTGTAAAAGGTTAAACCCTATCTATGTAATGTAACCGATAAACCCTACTACTATTCTTTGTTAAACCCTAACTGATTAAGGTTGTTTAATTAGTTATGTTGGTTTATGATCTGATGTTGAGAGGTAATGATGGTGACACGTATGGTCATTGTATGAAGACAAGTTCAAAAAAAATTGGCGCATTTGTTTGTCTAGGGAATGAGGAAAGTGTATTGCATCTAATGCAAAGTGCAGGATGAGTTATTGAGCTCGATGATATCACAGAAAGGACACCATAGCAGAATGGTATTGCAGAAATGAACAACCGGTCAGTTGTTGAAGCTGCTAGGACAATGTTGATACAAGAAGGTGTAGCGAAAACCTTTTGGAGAGAAGTTGTCAGCACAACTATCTACACTATGAATCAGGTTCTGGTAAAGAGAGGTAAGGAAAAGACTCCTTATGAATATTGGTATGGAAGATCACTTGATGTTAGCTATTTTAAGATATTTGGAAGCAAATGTTTTATTAACAGAGGTGATTACATTAGCAAATTTGAGGCTAAAAGTGATGAAGGTATATTTCTTGGCTATTCCACAAAGAGTAAAGCCTACAAATGTTTTAACAACCAAATAGAGAGAATTATTGAGAGTCCTTATGTTCGAGTGGATGAATTTCATGAAGTCTCAGAAGGAACCAATTCAGAGAAAAAGGATGAAGATCCTTGCATTTTGTTTTTGGAACCATAAACTGTGGAATCTGAAATTGACAAAGCAAGTTCTGATGCACTTGTTCAACCGAAACAAATAAATTTAGAAGAAGGTGATGATAACAAAGAAGTTGAACCTAAAGATAGTGATCATGTTACTCCTAGATATGTGATACTGAATCACAATCCTAAACATATTATTGGAGATAAGGATGTTGGAGTACTAACCAGAAGATGAATCAGAGAGAATTCTTACATGATCTCCACCATTGAACCAAGAACTGCTAAGGAAGTATTTGCTGATGATCATTAGGTTAAAGCTATGCAGGAGGAATTGTATTGAATTGAGAAGAACAAAACTTGGACCCTAGTACCCTGGCTAGTAAATAAGAATGTTATAGGTACTAAATGGGTATACAGGAATAAGTTGATTGAAGATGGTGTTGTAGTTCACAGCAAGGCAAGATTGGTTTGCAAGGGTTATGCGCAAGAAGAAGGAGAAGACTATGGCAAAACTTTTGCACCAGTAGCAAGACTGGAAGTTCTTACTTGCATTTGCAGCCCATAAGAAGTTCAAGGTATATTAGATGGATGTTAAGTCTACATTTTTGAATGGGATATTGGAAGAAGAAGTATACATAGAGCAACCAGATGGTTATGCTTTGACTGATGAGAAAGACATGGTATGTAGATTGCATAAGGCTTTATATGGATTAAAGTAGGCACCCAGAGCATGGTATGAAAGGCTTCATACACATATAATGAAGGTAAGATTTCTAAGAAACAGTGATGATAGTAACATATATCTCAAGTCTGAAGGAGATGTAATAAAGGTTAGTGAAGTATTTGTTGATGATATCATATTTGGAGGTAATGATGTCATGAGCAATAGTTTTACTGATGAAATAAAAAATGAGTTTGAAATGTCTTTAGTAGGGGAAATAAAAATTTTCACAGGCTTGCAGATACAACAAATGAAGAATGGTATTTTCATTACACAGTCTAAGTATGTGAAAGAGGTTTTGAAGACATTTGGCATGAGTGACTATAAACCAGTTGGGATACCAATGGTTATAGGTTGCAAGTTGTCTAAGGAAGATGAATCTAAGTCTGTTGATGAGAAGGAATACATGTCAGTGATTGGAAAATTGTATTATGTTGTTCACAGTAGACTGGACATAGCTCATGTGGTTGGCATAGTTGCTATATTCCAGAAGAATCCTAAGGAAACACACCAAATAGCAACCAAGAGAATTTTTAGATAATTGAAAGGTACTATTGACTATGGGTTATGGTATCCATATGGAGAAAAGTTTGATTTGAAGGTATACACAGATGTTGATTAGGCAGTAAATGTTGATGGTTGGAAAAGTACAACTGATGGAGCATTTTTTCTTGGAGGAAGGCTTGTTTCATGGAGTAGTAAAAAGCAAAGTTGTACTTCACAATGTACTACTGAAGCTGAGTATGTTGCAGCTTATATGAATTGTACACAGGCTATTTGGATGAGGCACATTTTGGAAGGTTTTAATATGAAGATTTTAGAACCTATAAAGATTTTATGTGATAATACAAGTGCCATAATTATTTCCAACAATCCTATTTTGCACGCATGAACCAAGCACATTGAATTGAAGTATCATTTCTTGAGGAAAAAAGTGCAGAGCAAAGATGTTATCTTAGAGCATGTTTCTACCAAGGAGCAGCTTGCATATATTTTTACCAAACCTCTACCTAAGACTACATTTGAGTATCTTAGAAGTCAACTAGGGGTTGTACCCCGTCATGAGGTTAGTTGAGCATGATGTTGACTGCATCAGTCCTTGAACTACTTGCAGAATTTTATAGCGATTGGTGTAGAAGTGGATGTATTCCATAGGGGGAGCATCAAGTTGCAGTATGTTGTTGATGAAAAGTGAAATTTGACATTACATGTTTTACTTTCAATTTAGCATTGTTGTCAAAGGGGGAGAAGAATTATGTGATTATGGGAAGGAAAACCAGCGACAAGCTGAAGACAGAGAGAGAATGTGAATACTTGATAATGTAAACCAGGATTACTATTCACAATCACAACAACAATCAATGGTGTTGATATTTGTATTGCCATCAATGTCAAAGGGGGAGATTGTTGGCATTTGCATGAAGATTGCATTAATGATATGTTATGTTGTCATTGATGTCAATTATCAGGTAATGATATTGTTGTTATTGTTGGCATTATCTTGTAACATGTAGGAAGAGCTTTGTGAAGGATATTGTAAACCGATATGTAAGTTTGTGAGTTGAACCGGTAATCGGTATAAAAGGTTAAACCCTATCTATGTAATGTAACCGGTAAACCCTACTAGTTGTTTTTAGTAAACCCTAACCTATTAAGGTTGTTGAATTGGTTATATTGGTTTATGATCTAATGTTGAGTGGTAATGATGGTGACACATATGGTCATTTTATGAAGACAAGTTCAAAATGTTTTGGCATGTTTGTTTGTCTAGGGAATGAGCAAAGTGTATTACATCTAATGCAAAGCACGTGATGAGTTACTGATCTTGATGAAGTGGTAATCAAGGAGCGGTTGAGGTTTTCTTGATTGATGTGTAGAGATTGCTATGTAATCCAACGATCATACTTGTACCAACTTGTTTGTAATCTCGATGGTAGAATTAGGTTTTTGGTGTGTTACTGATATAATTGATTTGTTTATAAGGTTGATGATGTTGTCTAGTTGAAAGAGTTGGCAAAGATCAGTTGAGTGTGTGGTTGCCGAACTGGATGATGAATCTGCAGTTTGAGTAAAGGTGGATAGGAGAATGAAATGGATCAGATCAAGCAAGTGTAGTGCTATTCAGACAGATCAAGCAAACTCCTATTGTTTTCTAACAATTACAACAGAATTGAAATCCCCTAACCAGGTAAGCTCTAACAAGCTTGGTTACTTATTAAATCCTCTAACAAGGTGATCCATTAGATTAAATTTTTAAATCCTCTACTGAGGTTACTCCTTATAGGGTATTTGCTTCTAACAAGACATTTATAGTCAATCCCTTAACCAGGTGATTCCTAACAGGATCAATTCTTAATAGGACTTTTGTAAAAGCTTTAACAGGCTTGGCTCCTAATAGGGAGAACTTCAGAAAAGTTCATATATTATCTTGTGAGTCCCATCTCACTGTGGTTTTTACCTATTTGGGTTTCCACGTCAAAAATACTTGTGTCATGTTGTGAATTTTTTTGTGGTTATGATCTTATGGTTGATTTTATTAACTACTTAACTATTTATGGTAAGACATGTTAACTGGAAGCATTGAGAAATGGAGTATGTTGACATATGATAAAGAATTTGGATGTTTACAAGTTTAATGTTGTTTAATGTTAAGTTGTTGTAATGATCAATTGGTTTTCTTATGAGTATTGATCTTGACAGTGGTATTTCATTGATAAGTTTACTTTGTGAGATTGAGATTGAGATTGGTAAAGTTTGTATCAGTTTTTCTATTTACTGATTCATCCCCCCTCAGTAATCTACCACATACTTATTCTTATTCTATCATCATACCATCACAAACCAACATCACAAGCGCATCTGAGTGGGAAAGTTTATGCTAGGCATGCTCCTATTGTGCCTCCCAATGTGCTATAACATCAAGAGCCATACCCTACCGACGCGATGTAGAAGTTGCTTGACAACTTTTTTGACAATAATGACATTTTTTTCTCAAATCGTATCTAGACTCAATCTATGACTCCTATGACCCAATAATGAATCAAATAATTATCCATGATTATATAAGAATCAAGAATGATCATGATTGACCTTATAAAAAATGGTCATGATTGACCTTATCACATCACATAAACTCAAAACATAGTCACAAAACATTATCACATATTATTCAAAAAATTGCCTCTAAATATGGACAAATCAGCTCTTGGCTATTTAAATATACAAAAAAATTGTTATAGATCATCTCATGGGATTTTATACAAAATTTGGCATTTAAATATGTGCGATTCAGCTCATCGCCATTTTAATATATAAAATTTGGCATGTAAATATGTACAAATCAACTCATGGCCATTTAAATATACAGAATTATGCCCCTAAACATGTACAAACTCATATTGTGTCAAGTATTGCCTCGTGGTTAGATTCACAAACTTTCCATAAAATCTTGTTATGAGGTCTACCATGATACCTCATCAAATGAATATTTATTGCAACAACAAGGTTAGAGAAATGAAGAATATGGTTGTGTGTTTCAAAGTCCTCGAACAACCAAACATCATAATTCTTGATAGGGTATCTCCTAAGCCATGTCCTTGTCATGACAATAGACCCTATTGGGTACTCAATACCCTCTCTATCAATGATTGTGGTTGTCAATTTTCTTTTAGGCTCAACACGGTGACACAAAAAGTAATCCATTCCTTCTTCATTGTTCTCTTCTGCAACAACTACATACACATGACCTACATTTTATATAGTGATAATTAATACCAAAAATAAAGTGTGGTGTACAAAAATATGAACCAAAAACAATACTTGCAAAAAAATTAACTCAAAAAATCACCCGAATCCACTAGGTCGGATACATGGTCAAAACCCACTGATGTCTCCATCTGGCTCAATTGTAGTGCTTTGGGAATTTGACATGTATCAATGAGAACCAACAGTATACAAGACCATTTGTCAACCCACTCTTGTGATTCACATTCTTCCCTCAAAAAATACATGCATGAAGAGAAAAAAACATACCATCTGTCTTGTATAAATTACTAGTGAACTTGCATTTGAACTCATAAATGAGTGCATGTCACTCAATCCTGCAACTGTACAATAATATAGATAGTTTTCAATGTTAGATTCAGTGATCAATCAAAAATATCTACAAACCATTGATGTGCTTGGATTACCTGGACCCATTGTAGAGTTACACCATCGCACAATTGTTTCTACATCTATCAACTCAACACCACCTTCGTACTTCAATTCTTCTCTAGCTAGGGCTCTTTTTACACATGCTCCTGCACCATCGTGCTCTCCCTTACCATGTCCAGCCTTAGTGAAATTCCAAAAATATTGTACATCGCTTGTCATATGCATCCTTGTCAACCAATAAAACATCCTTGCATTCTTGAATTGTGCGGTGCAATTATCTAACCATATTAAGTGTCGGTTGTACTATATGTTTCTTTCCCTTAAATTATCATAGAAAACTTTAAAGAATCCTTGTACAAACTCCGATGAATGAGTATGATCATCACTTATGTAGAAGTGATACTCTCTTACAACCTTTCTATCCTCCTTTGTGCTATCATCTGCATGCATGAATGTTATGTGTACAAAAATATAAACTTGTGTAGAATGATAATACATAGATTGCACTTTATTTTGAGGTTGTAGTGTATAATTTTCAGCAAAATCAACGATAGAGACAATGGTGCCAAGAGGAAATGTGTCCTTACATAACTTTAATTGCTCATCTAACCATTGAGCTCTATGTGTATGCAGTAAGTACTCATAAACTAGTGTCTCTTGAAACATTTTCATAAATTCAGCTGCACATATATCATTTTTCACTAACTCATATCTCTTCAAATCTTTTCCATCTTTAACTCCATATGTGACTGTCTTGTATTTTCCAAAAGAAACTAGTTTCACACCAATTTAATGTGTGCTCTCAAAATGTACACATCTTGGTAAACGTTGCAAACCACCACATATAGCACAAGAACCTTCCAAATAAGGCATCATGTAATAAATGCAACCATCATGTCTATTACATAGCACACTTGAAATAAATTATCTTGCTGACTTAGGAGGTGCTTGTATATTGCATTCCTGCAAAACATCGTTAGTGTGCAAAGTAGAACAAATATGACGAAAAATATCATAGTGCATGGAAAATTCAATATGAATCCTACAACAACATGTGGTGCGTACATGATTAATCTTAATATAAAAAGGTTTTGTCATTTCCAAAAATCTTTGACAAATTCTTATTTGAGGAAACTTTTCGAGGAATCTTTCATAAAATTTTGTTTGAGTCATATCCAAATATTGTGTGGCATGTGGCTCAGGATTTGTAGACCTGATTCGCCTTCTAACAACATCTCTTTGGCTAGGCGAAACTCTTGTGTTGTCATGCCAAAAAATTTCAATTAATGTTCTTGGTGTAGCAACAACAACCTTGTCTTTGCATGGTAGCCTACCCAAGAATGCCCAAAGAGAATTATTTTTAGGTTCCTATATTTTTTCCCGCCTGTATAATGCTTTACTTAATGTTGTTCTACTAACGTTTAATGACTTACTTGTTTTGCTTATCAAATGATCTTTTTTAATTTTCTTGCTTATTATGGTTGATGTAATGACACATCAAGTAACATTAGAATACGTGATTTTGAACCAATAGCTTGATATGCATCAAATAGATTTCTCACAATAGTTCTGTCATTGTTACTTTCGGATGATCTTATGCCAATAATCTTCATTGTCTCTCTAAAATTCAAATTTTTTAAACATTTGAACAATTAATTGACATCTTGCATTTTGATTTAAGTTTTCAAAAGAGTTTTGCCATATTCTTTTAACCATTCTCCTACAAGTTCGTTCATTCATGTTATCAGGCATTGGCTTCAATATATTCTCATCAATGTCAAATGATTCTAGGAGGTGTTAAAATCGGTGCATTGCGTGCATTGGGTACATTCAATTCATCAAATAGAGCAGGTGTATATTCATCATTTAATTGATTATTCAATGTGGTCTCTTCTTCAATTGCATTAGGTTCATATGGTAAATCCAATGTCTCTTCTTCAATTGCATTAGGTTCATACGGTAAATCAAACGTCTCTTATTCAATTGACTTAGGTGCATTATGTTCATTTGGTAAATTGAATTGAGATGTTGAGGATGACATACCTTCTCGTCCCATTTTTCTTATATCACGTAATTTCTTCATACGCTACCTTTGTCTTTTCTTTTCAGCTTCTCGTTGTTCCATCATTCCTCGCTTGTTCTTTCCCATGGTTGATATCAGTTGTCCTAAATAGAATCATATTACATATATATGTAAACAAAAGTTCATAAATAATCAAATAACCATAAATTTGAAAATTATCATTGTTTTTTTTAATCAAAACTATTAAACAATCACAATAACATTGACAAAACTAATAATAACAACAATTCAATCATTTGAAATCATGCAAAAACAAAAAAATTCACTTACTTCTATGTATAAAATAGTCACAGAAGTGTAGACACAGTTGCAGTGGGGCCTTCAACGACCTGAAAAACTTCTTTTGAGGTCGTTGAGGTGGTTGGGCAACTAAAAGTATATGTCCCAGTATCGAGTTCTTATTTTTTTAGTAACCCCGTAGGCGTTGTTAGGCCCTAAAAATGTTTGCAGACCAATGTTAATATTCTTGGTACCTTGTACGTGCCGTGCTTTTTGTAGTAAAGAAAATGTGAAGGAAAAGGGAGGGAGGGAGAGAGAGAGAGAGAGAGAGAGAGAGAGAGAGAGAGAGAGAGAGAGAGAGAGAGAGAGAAAATGGAAAAGGAAGAGAGAGAGGGTGGAAAAGGGAGGGAGGGAGAGGGGGAGAAAGGGAGAGAGAGAGGGAGAGTGAGGGATAGGGAGATAGAGAGAGGGAGAGTGAGGGATAAGGAGATAGAGAGAGGGAGAGGGATAGGAAGGGAGAGGGAGGGAGAGAGGAAGGGAGAGGGAGGGAATGGAAAAGGGAGAGAGAGGGTGGGAAAGGGAGGGAGGGAGAGAGAGAGAGAGAGAGAGAGAGAGAGAGAGAGAGAGAGAGAGAGAGTGTGTGTATGTGTGTGTGTGTGTGTGTGTGTGTGAGAGAGAGAGAGAGAGAGAGAGAGAGAGGAGAGAGAGAGAGGATGGAAAAGGGGGGAGAGAGAGACATAGGGGGAGAGAGAGAGAGAGGGAGAGGGGTATAGACGGAGAGAGAGAGAGGGAGAGAGAGAGAGAGAGAGAGAGAGAGAGAGAGAGAGAGAGAGAGAGAGAGAGAGAGAGAGAGAGAGAGAGAGAGAGAGAGAGAGAGAGAGAGAGAGAGAGAGAGAGAGAGAGAGATTATGGAAAAGGGAGAGAGGGAGAGTGAGAGAGAGGATGGAAAGGGGGCAGAGAGGGAGAGAGAAAGATTAAAGTTTAATCATCATTAATAAAATATCTATACACACATATTTAAAGAACTCTTATTTATTTGACATGACTGCAAAATGTGAGAATCTTTATTTGACGTGACTGCAAAAATGTGAGAATATGTATTTGAGACTATTAGCTAGAGCGTCAGCTTGGAAACAACTCCATTGTGTGGCTCTTAGTATTCTAATAATTGTAGGGGAACAAATTGGAAAGAAAAAAATGCATTACCAAAGATTTCCCAAAGCCCAACAACACGAGGAGTGTGTTTGAGGGATGATGCACAATTGGTTTTGTACATTGATTCAAATGCTAAGAATATCAAGGAAAGCATAGCCTCTACTGCTCAAACTATGGACCTTGGGATTATTAGGTCTACTATTCATCCAAATGGTGACAACTACATGGTAGACCTAATTGAAATACAACAATATGAAGTAAGGGAGATAAAAGGGGTAGGGGGAGGGAAAGAGTGGGGAGGGAGAGGGGGAGAGGGGAAGAGGGAGAGGGAGGGAGAGGGAGAGGGAGGGAGAGGGAGAGAAAGGGAGAGGGAGGGAGAGAGAATGGAAAAGGGAGAGAGTGAGGGTGGAAAAGGGAGGTAGGGAGAGACAAAGAATGGAAGAGAGAGAGAGAGAGAGAGAGAGAGAGAGAGAGAGAGAGAGAGAGAGAGAGAGAGAGAGAGAGAGAGAGAGAGAGAGAGAGGATGGAGAAAATGTTCATTACCAAAGATTTCCCAAATCCCAACAATAGGAGGAGTGTGGTTGAGGGATGATGCACAATGGGTTTTGTACACTGATTCAAATGCTAAGAATATCAAGGAAAGCATAGCCTTTGCTGCTCAAACTGTGGACCTTGGGATTATTTGGTCTATTATTCATCCAAATGGTGACCACTACATGGTAGACCTAATTGAAATACAACAATATAAATTAAGGGAGATAAAGGGGGTAGGGAGAGAGAAAGATTGGGGAGGGAGAGAAGAAGAGAGAGAGGGATGGGGTATGGGGGAAGGGAGAGAGGGGGAGCATGATGGTTTGTTATTCTTTTTAAAGTAGTATTGGTACTTTTTTTGTATTGTAATAATGGTTCATCTTGCCAGCTTAGGATACCATATGACCCCTTAGGATGTCATATGCTCCTAAAGGGTCATGTGGGGTCATACAATGTCCTATGACACCTTAGGACACCATATGGCCCCTTAGGTGTTTTTATGGGTCATGTAATGTGTCCTTAGGGGTCATATTGTGTCCTACCACCCTTTAAGACATCATATGACCTCTTAAGACACCATATGGTGTCCTTATGGGTCATATGATTCTCTAAGGGGTCATTTGGTGTCCTATGACCCCTTAGGATACCGTATGATTTTTTAAGTAGCATTGACATTTCTTTTTATATTGTAATAATGGTTCATCTTGCCACTTCGGGACACCGTATGACCCCTTAGGAAATCATATGCTCCTAAAGGGTCATGTTGTCTCATGTGGGGTCCAAAGGGAGGGACGGAGGGAGGGAGGGGGGGGGGGGAGAGGGACGGAGGGAGGGATGGGGGAGGAAGGGAGGGAGTGAGAGAGAGGGAAAGAAAAGGGAGGGAGGGAGATGGGAGGAGAGGAAGACATGTCACATGGGGTCCTAATTGAGCCACACATATGTTACAACACCATATGACCCTTAAGACACCATTTGATCCCTCGAGATATCATACATGGTCCAAAGAGGTCATTAGGTGTTATGTGGGGTCCTAAGAGAGAGAGAGAGGAATACAATATAGTACAACAAGATATTGAAAGGCAATATATATCAATATACGTACATACACATATACATATAATACACATAAAATATCGAAAGGAAATACACATACATACACACATATGTGTGTGTATATATACATAATATATTATATATTATATATATACACGCACACACATTATATATACATATATATACATGAAATATCATATTTTACATACTATACATATACATATATGTATGCACACACCCAGATTTTAAACATGGCAGAAGCGCATACACATTGTTTTAGCTTTAACACTGCATACGTGTTGTTTATTGTAAAGACGCCGCATACACAGTTTTGTTTTAAAAATACCTCATATGCACTGTTTATAGTACAGGGAGCCAATACAGGCTTTTGACTATTTAGGCTCGTGAATAGGCTTGGATGACAAAGTTGTAGGTTGGAAGTTTGATTTCTCTCCATTTTCCTCCTTTTTGACATGTTTTGTTTTATCAACTTGGTTTCTCAACTTTGTCATCATCAATTTTACACTTCATTGAGTGGGTATTTTTAAAATTACCGCCATATTTTCACCCATCTTCTGAGGTTTCTAACCATATAATTTTTTTAAAAATTTGAACAACAATAACATTATTATTGAATTTTTTTTACCAGTGTCTCCATAGTTCTCAGAGACATACGTGTACCATTTTTTTAATAACTTATGATCTACTTATCCAAATTTTAAAAACTATATATATTATTCTAGTGCACTTGATTCTTTACAATTTTTTTATAAAAAATTGTATTTTCAATTGTTTTGGTGCAAGTTATGCTTCGTGCACGAATAGGTACCTGATTTTCAGGATGTGCTCGATTGGAAAAATCATTAAAAAAAATACTCAACAAAAAATTACAAAAAAATACACAACTTCTAGTGCTCACTCTTACCTATCTTTCTGCCAAAGTATTTGTCAAAATGCTAAATCTAACAATGACTTTTTTGATCCGCACGTTAGAGACTATGTTATGTTTTTCAGAAAAAATCAGGGTCTGTTTTTCATGCGCAAAGTATTTGACCCCCTTAATCTTATCCAATTGTGAAAAAAAATAGTACTTTGGAAACTAGATTTAGAGTACTATAATATTTGTACTTTTATTATCTTCATATATTGAGTGGATGACTTTCAACTTTTGTCTCCAAGTTTAGGTTCACCTGATTTCATAAAAAAGTGTCCACTTATACCCCCCTTTTTGCACACCATTTGTGTGCACTTACCCTTTGGCTCACCACTCTTAGGATATCAAAGATGTTTGCATGGAGAAGAAATAGGATTCTTCTATTAAAATGATATGTATAGATAATGGGGGAAAATGTGAACCGATGGGCTTTTAGGATTCCTGAACCAAGTACACGACATATGCCATCAGTATTTAGTTCTCTAAACCCCTCAATAGAATGATGTCACTAAAATAAATAAAAAAATATCACTGAGAGATATAAAAATCATATACATCAATCATAGCTTATGGCCACATTCTATTTGGATAAAGAAAACAATTGTGATAACTATATTCAAAATGGCACTCCCCACAAGTTAGTTCAAAATATTACTTCAAAGGAAGTTTGGTCCAATATCAAGCCTCATATTTCCTTCTTTAGGTATTTGGTAGTGAGGATTGTGAATTCATAGTAGATGGTCAATATAAAGCATTGGAGAAGAAGATTTAAAATTTCTTTTCTTTTACTATTTTAAGGATATGAAGGATTATATCAATTATTTAATATAATCACCAGAGATGTTTACATTATGATAAATTCAAGTTGATGAGTCCTTCAAATAGATGGATCCTCCATCATCCTATTCTTAACTAGTACCTAACCCACACTCATAATCTCATAAGAATATTTCAAATTATGGTCTCATTTTTCCATCTCCACCTCCTCACATTCATGTCTTTTCCTAGATGGACCCATAGTACTATGAAGGAGGATAGATTGTTAGTTGGTGAACCTATGAATTATTGATGCACTCACCCATAGAATTCTAGTCCTAGTATTTTGTTCATGTTATATCTATTGATGTGAAAGTTATTTAAGAGCCTTATGGTATTCTAAATTTGGCTTCTCTTCACAAGGGAAGAAAGATGGTTTAGTGTAAGTGGGTGCATTAATCTATGCTTATAGCTAATGGTTCTATTGAAAGATATAAGGAACATATCTCAACAAAGGGTTTTTCATAGGTTGATATTATTGAATAGTCCAAAAAAATACCTTATAAACAAGATGGATTTTATTCACCTTGTACTTTATATTACTCCATCTAAGAGATGGCTAGTTTTCTATTTTAAATCTCATGGTGATCTTCATGAAGAGATATACATGGAGTAGCCTCTAGGATGAATACATCGAGTAGCTTCTAGGATGAATACATGAATATCCAATTATTTATAGTGTTTTACATGCATTATATGGCTAGTTTTCTATTTTATGTCATGAGGAGATCTACATGGAGTAGCCTCTAGGATGAATACATGAATATTCAACTATTTATAGTATTTAAAATGCAATATATGGCTTGTTTTCTATTTTATTTCATGATGATCTTCATGAGGAGATCTACATGGAGTAGCCTCTAGGATGAATACATAAATATTCACTTATTTATAGTGTTTCACACCCTTCCTAAACACATATCGTGATTTTTTAATCAATTAGGATTTGACAAAACTTTCTCCATTCACTGCTTAAATTATCGTACACTGTCCCATTGAGTTTGCCATTACACAACTTGTACCAAACACCACAAATTTTCTTGAAATAATTTATCGTTGTGTTATATGACATACGTTGGGATAACACGTAGTGTTATATCACATTACGCATGATAGCATACTATGAAATATTATATTGTACAGTCTTATCTTCACAGTATCACAAACCCACCTTAACTATCTTATCTTATCATTGTGAAATATCAACAATAGTTATCTCTATATCGCAACACTTGTTTCCCCTATGTTCTTGCTTCCTACGATATAGTGACATGTGGTTTAGTTACTATCACAACTTCTCTTTTCATTAATTATCTTCATCCTGCAATTTGGCGATAGTCTATTGAGCCATTGCTATGTCGCAGTTTCATGACTTCTTTATTAGATCCTTTTAGAAATATCGTGACAATGCCTTAGGTTGATGTATTATCGCTATATTGTAGTGTTTCCTCAATTTTAAACCTCTTTTGCGATATGGTGATATTTTATAAACTTAGTCCCTTTTATCACTATTTCACAAAGTTCTCAGTGTAATGAGCTATAGGTCTTGCGAAATGGTGATACCTTAATAGACTTGTTTTCTCTGTCGCTATTTTGCATGTCGCTTACTATGATAAGATATGGGTCTTGAGAAATAGCTTTACCTTTATAATCTTCATTTTTTCTTGTTGCCATTTCCTAGGTTGTTTAATGTAATGGGATAAGGAACTGTCAAATAGAAAAAAGCCATGGTATTCCTATATGATGCTCCAAATGAGATGATAGGTGAGGTATGTAGACAGTGCCATATAGAATTACTTATTTAGAAACTGTACTTTTGAATTACTTATTTCCTCAAAGTTTGATTCTCATGCTAACTGATGGCTCTACATAACATGTGTTTTAAGAACTTTTTGTATAACACAATGAATTATCACACAATAATTTCTATAGTCACACAAATCTGTCCAGTTTAATTAAATGAATATTTTCTATTTATTTGATTAAAAATCCACTAGTCACTAGTTAATTAAATTAATATTTAATTAATTCATCTCCAAACATTCTCCTATTAATTAAATAAATTATTCAATTTATTTTAATTAATTCATTAAACCAAATTCACAATCAATTAAATGAATAAATCCTATTTATTTCATTTTAACCTTTTCCTCTTTTAAATAAATTAATTCAAACATTTATTTAAATCATTTATTCCCCCCCACTTGCATTTTCCTACAAATGCAACTTGCACACATTTATTGAAATAAATGAATTTTATTTTAATAAAAATCTTATTTTCCCTCACCCACCAAACCCACTTGCAAATCTAATCCCCTTCTAGATTCTTCTAACCCCTTCCTTATTAACCTAATCCATTCCCTAATTATTGTCACATTCCTAAGCAACTTGGAATCACTTCTCAAAGACTTCAAAGTCTTTGAAAAGCATTTAATGCTTTGTGTGTTCAACAATTTAACCTCCAAAGTCTTCCAAAACCACTAATGGCTCTTACATGACCATTAATGGCTCTTACATAACCATTTATGGTTATTTCAACTTGCACTCATGTGCCTCCTCAAGCATTTATTGCTTTGACCATGTTTATCCCTTTTGCCTTTGCACAAGAGTTTATCCATTGGATAAAAATTTTATTCTTTGAATAAAAAGTTTATTCATTCAACTAACCTTGACCTTAACTCCCAAGGTTATGTCAAGCATTTAATGCTTATTCCCTCTCCTCTCAACCTATCTCACATTGACACTTGTCATCCTGGGATTGGGTTGAAAGCCCTCACATGGATCTCAAATCATTCAATCTTGACCCTTGTTGAGATTGCTCAATCTCAACCATCCATTGCTCCATTTTTCCTATAAATAGAGCCCATTTCTTCATAATCCAGATCCTGAAAACTTGTATGCATTTAAGCTATAGTGAATTTTAGAGAGCATTTTAGCATAATCAACTCATATATTTTCATTTTGCCTAAAATAAATCATTTTAGCATAATAGCATCTAGTATTAGCTTTTTATTCACGTTTAGAGCAAATACTTCGATCTCGAACCTCCATAAGCATCCATAGTGCAAAAAGCTGCTGAGAGCTACACTAGTTTGGAACTTGGAGAGGAGAGGAACAAGGGAGAAGAAGCTAAGAGCATGTTAGGAGGCATTTGGAGATGTCTCATCATATTTACCTTTCTAGTTAGATATTCTCTCATGCTTTTGGTATCTCTTTTGATATGCTTGTGTAGGAAAGTATTTTGTTTATGATTTCTGACACTAACAATTTGGCTTTTCTTCTTGTTTGTGTTTTGTTATCATTGACTAACCTTCCATTTTTGCAGAGCATCAATTTCCATAACATAACAGGTTATTATGTACTTTGTAATATATCACAACATGTTATCCTGCATGATATGGTATATAGCACTGCATGCTATCTTGCGTGATATGAGACTATATAAAAGTCATTGTATGACTGTTTTGTGGTAGACTTATTTTTGTTGTCATAGTATATAACTTTGTTCAACTTCAATGATTACAAATATCATAAGGACTATGTTGAAATAGAGTTCACATCCATTCATTTTGTCATATCATAGATGACTTTATCTTTCATTCCTTGTAGAGCTTTCAAAATATTATAGGCTTGACTCAAAAAAATAGGTTACGGCTAAACTAGCTCCAAAAAGTCACGATTTTTGCATAACATGAAGGTTAGTAAAAAATTACAAATCTTGGTTGTGTTGAGAAGAACTGGCTACATCTTTCATTTTTCAAAAAAGTGTATAACACGAAGGTTAGAGAGTCGTTTTGGAGCCAAATTAGCCCCATCTAAAAAATACTTTTGCAATAATGCATTATATGTAGTGTTAGTCACACACTATTACATGGATAGCATAATACATCATGTTTGTTGCTATCACTCTTTTGTGACTCAACAAACTATGTTGACCAAGGTAGTTGCAAAACTACGACAAGAGAAGTGCATGACACATAGAGAGTGTCATCACTATTTCATAGGTCAACACTTTGCATTGACCAAGGTGGCCTTGCGATGCTGCGAAAAGCACATAACACTCATTGTTAGTCAAATTGAGTGTTATGCGTTTCTCATGGTATCACAACCACTTGGGTGAACACAAAGTGTTGACCTATGAAATAGCAATGACACTCTGTGTTTTATGCATTTCTATTGTTGCAATTTCACAACTAGCTTGGTCAATGCAATATGTTGACCATGAAATAGTGATAGCAATAAACATGATGTGTTATGATATCCCTATAAAAGTGTGTGACTAACACTATGTATTATGCATTATTACTATTGCAGTAATACTCTAGGCTCGAATAAAAAAAATACTATTGCAGAAATACATAATACATAGTGTTAGTCACACATTGTTATAGGGATAACATAACACATTGTGTTTATCACTATCATTATTTCGCAAGTCAACAAATTGGATTGACCAATGTAGTTGTGAAACCATGACAAGAGAAGTGCATAACATGCGGAAAGTGTCATTTCTATTTTGCAGGTCAACACTCTGTGTTGACCAAGGTGGTTGTGATACCGCAAAAAGCAAATAACACTTAGTGAAACTAACACTATGTTATGCGATTTTTGTAGTATCAGAACCACCTTGGTTATCCCAAAGTGTTGACCTGCGAAATAGAAATGACACTCTTTGCATGTTATGCACTTCTCTTGTCATGGTTTTGCAACTACCTTGGTCAACGTAGTTTGTTGACCCACAAAATAGCGATAGTGATAAACGTGATGTGTTATGTTATCCTTGTAATAGTAAGTGTCTAACACTATGTATTATGCATTACTAAAGACATTTGGAGAGCATACTATTGTTGGTTATTTGGAGGAATTGATTATGTGTTGCATCAAGATATTTTGTCATTGATGGCAACACCGACTGTTTTGGTTGTTTACTGGTTTCCAGTTGGTTCCAGTAGAGTGGTTGGATTATGATATTGATCTAGTATGCTCCAGTATGCTTTGGTTTGTGGAATTGATTTGGATTTGTCATTCATGCTATTCAGATGCTTATCATGATCAGTTGGTTCAGGATTTGATGACTCATATACTATCATTAATTCTAGTAAGCCTTTTGGTCATTGGTAAGGGTTTTACCAACAGAGCTTTGTTGAAGATCTTTTGATGCACGTGGGATGCTATTGGTTATCTTGTTCATATTCCTATTGATCAGTGGTGTTGCATTTCGAACCAGACCTAATGGTGTCTTATTCTCCTAGGTTATGGACCGACTTATGTAACGTGTTGATGGGTGATCCCAATACATTACCAGATGGATTCATTGACTAGATTATGGTGTTTCAGTCTTAGGCCGACTTGGTTGACCATTGGATTGTGGGTTTATGTTATGAACTTATTGCATTATCTTTTAGGTGGCTGACCTAATTGTTTAGGTCCCGGGTTGATATATATATGATGTAAGATCTCTTTGTAGATCATGGTTATGGGATGGTTATGCGATTACCTATGTGAATAATTTTGTAATCGTATGCAGGAGTTTTGGTTGATCATAGGTGATCTAATTGGGTTGGTAAGAGAGGTTTAAGGCCTCTAGTACTGAGCTTAACCGGAACTGTACTCAGGAATAGGAGATGTTATCTTTGCAGTTCACTCTTCTTTCTGGATTGTAGTTTGGATTTATTTTACAATCAATGAGCCTCCTTTTGAGATGAGCAGTGCACTCTAGGATGTTGGCCTTCCTCCTTGTGCACGACCCTCATTTTGTAATCACATACTTACTACAGAAGTATTATCTGACTGTGGGGAGGCTTCCCATCGTGGTTTTTCCCTTTACCGGTTTCCCACGTACAAGTCTTGATGTCATGTGTTCTGGATGGATGGTAACTGTTCTGTGATTTATGTTTATTCTTAATTTCTATATCAGTTATTCCGGTATTTGGTTTATGCATTTAGGTATTGAGTTTATGTGTTCCAGTAATAAGGATTTGAATGCTTAAAGTTCTGTAATCCGTTAACAACTAATTCGCCCCCCCCCCCCCTCTATTGTCCTCTAGTTATTTGAGTTGTCTAACAATTGGTATCAAAGCTTGGTCCTCTCTGTAGAAGCTTAACCACTTGAGTAAGATCCTATGGCATCTAACAATTCAAGTTCGTTAAATACATCTACAGTTGTTTTCTAGAGAGAAATTCCTAGGCTTGATGGAACAAATTATAGGGTATAGAAGATTTGGATGGAGACTCATCTAAGATGTCTTGGAGAGGAAATTTAGGAGATCATTGAGAAAGGAGTAACAACTTTTAATCCGGCATCTAGAAATCCTGATCCAGCAAGCCTGGATAAGAAGCTTCAGAATGGTTGTAGAGCTAGAGAAGCCCTTTTGTGTGCACTTTTTGATCAACAAATAATGGGACTAACTGAAAAATCAACTAAAAAGGCTATATGGGACAAATTGGAGACTCTGAATGAAGGTGACCCTTCTATTAAAATTGCTAAACTTGATGGTTACTGGGTGAGGTATGAGAACCTGAAGATGGAAGAAGATGAAAGGATTACTGCTTTTATGGAGAAAGTTAATAAGATTGTTATGGGAGTTCAATGTTGTGGTGGATCTCTGAGCGAAGATGAAATAGTTTTTAAAGTACTAAGAGCTTTGCCACTGGCATATAATATGAAGGCTACTGCAATTAATGAGTTGAGAACTATGGTAAACACCTATGTTAATAGGGATACCTTGGTTGGAAAGTTATCTGCTTTTGAACTTGAGGAATTTGGACCTTCTAGAGCTGTAAAATATGAACCTGCTTTTCATGCATCTACATCATCTACCAGCAAGAGTGATTGGAAAGCTTTATATGAGAAGGAACTAGAGGATATGAAGAAAGAATATGAAGAGTTTGAGCAACTTGAAGCCTTATTTGCTAGAAGAGTACCTAAAGGACCGACAAGAAGTAAGTATGAAGGAAAATCACCTTTTAAATGCTTTGCATGTAATAAGATAGGTCATTTTGCATCTAGATGTCCTGAAAGGAATTCAAAATTTGAAGAAAGAGCTAGAAGATTTTTTAGGCCTAACCATGATTACCAGAACAAGTATAAGTACAGGACGAACAATGACAAATCATGCTACTTTGTTGATGAGGAAGGTGTGACTGATTCTGATGATGAACTGACACAAGATTCTACTAGTGGATCCAACAATGGAAAGGAATGGGTATTTTTGGCTATCAAGGAAGATGATATGGTACCTGAAGAGAAGACCTTTGCTGCTAAAATTGAAGACAAGGATGAATGGGTAATTTATAGTGGATGTTCACATCATATGACTGGAGATAAAAGGAAGTTCTTATCTTTGCAAGAATTTGATGGTGGTCTGGGTAGATTTGGAGATGAAAAAGCATGCATTATCAAGGGAAGAGGAACAATATCATTGGATGGTAAGCATAACACAAATAATGTTTATTATGTTGAAGGTTTAAGGCATAATCTTTTGAGTGTAGGACAGTTGGTGGAAAAGGGATTTCAGTTACAGTTCAAGGATGGACAATGCAAGATTATCAACATATCTAGATTGTAGATTGCAATTGGTACATAGACTAAAGGTAACATCTTTCATTTGAGCTCTAGTGAGAAGACATGTTTGATTGCACAAATTGATGAGAGTTGGCTATGGCATAAGAGGTTGTGTCATGTGAATTTTTATTACATTGTGAAGATCAGTTCTACTAAGGCAGTTAGAGATATACCTAAGATTGTAAAGCCCTATAATTTGGTATGTAAAGAATTTTAAATGGGAAAGAAAATTAGAACTTTTTTTAAGAGTATACAAGACAAATCTAATGATGTTCTTGATCTTATTCAAACTGATTTGTGTCATCCTGCTAGAATCAAAAGTTTTTAGGGTGATAGATATTTCATGCTAATCATTGATGACTATTCAAGAATGATGTGGGTTACTTTTCTAAGGGAGAAGTTTGAAGAATTTTAAAATTTTAAAATCTTTAAAGCTAAAGTTGAGACAAAGATAGGATTGAAGATTAAATGCTTAAGGTCAGATCAGGGTGGATAATTAACATCTGGTGAATTTAACAACTATTGTGAGAAGAATGGATTAAGGAGACAGTTGTCTACACCCCAGACAACTCAGTAGAATGGAGTTGTGGAAATGAAGAACAAAACTATCTTGGATGCAACTAGAACTATGATGATGGAAGCTAATCTGTCTCATGTCTCTAGGAGAGAAGCTATAAGCGTGACGGTATATACATTCAACAAAGTTCATATCAAAGGAGATACCGGTAAGATACCTTATAAGTTATGGTTTGTCCATACACCGACAGTTAAGTATTTCAAAATCTTTGGTAGAAAATGCTATATCAAAAGAGATGATTCATTGGAAAGTTTGATCCTAGATGTGATGAAGGAATATTTCTTGGTTATTCTAATGAAAGCAAAGCATATATATGTTACAACAAAAGATTGTAGAGAATTCTAGAGAGAACAAATGTCAATGTGGATGAGAAGAACATAAGTCAAATAAGAACTTATGAGAGAAAATCGATAGTGGAAATGATCATAATTGAACTAGTAGCACCTACACCAGAACAAAATGTTGAACCAGTTACTCTGGCAGTATCAGAAAATTCAACAGTAATTGAAGATCAAGGCAGGGGAACAAAAAATCAGAAGACTCCGAGGTATGTAAGGTTGAATCATTTAGAAGATTAGATCTTTGGAGACAAGAACAAAGGAGTGATGACAAGAAGAAGGTTGGCAGCTGATGAGGTATGTTTAATTTCTCAAGTTGAATTGACATTAGTAATTGAAGCTTGTAAAGATGAATGTTGGATGAAAGTTATGGAAGAAGAATTATATCAGATACAAAAGAATAACACATGGACTTTAGGTCCCCAACCTAAAAATAAGAATGTTATTGGAAGTAAATAGGTTTTTAGGAATAAATTGAATGAATATGGATAATTTGTGAGGAATAAAGCCAAATTGGTTTGTAAAGGATATTATCACAAGGAAGGAATTGATTATGATGGAACCTTTGCACTGGTAGCTAGGATTGAATTTGTGAGATTATTTATTGCTTATGTTGCACATAAGAACTACAAGGTTTATCAGATGGATGTTAAGTGTGCACTTTTGAATGGAGATCTCAAAGAGGAAGTTTATATTGAGCAACTTGATGGATTTTCACTTTCAAGTGACAAAAAAATGGTTTGCAGATTAAAGAAAGCTTTATATGGATTGAAATAAGCCCCTAGAGCTTGGTATGCAAGACTAGATAAATATCTTTTGAAGCTTGGTTTAACTAAAGGTAATATTGTCAGTAATTTATATTATAAGATCACTGATGATGACATATTGATTATTGAAGTCTTTGTTGATGATATCATTTTTGGAGGTGAAGATAAGTTGTGTATGGAATTCTCTAACAATATGAAGAATGAATTTGAGATGTCTATGATTGGGGAGATGAATTTTTTCTTAGGTTTGCAGATTACTCAAACTGATAAATGTATTATATCTATCAAACTAAGTATGCTAGAGAGTTGTTGAAGAAATTTGGGATGGAAAATTCTAAACCATTACTACTCTGATGGCTACAAGTGAGAAATTGACAAAGAAAGATGCATTTGCACCGGTAAATACTACAAGGTACAAGTCCATGATTGGAGGTTTGTTATATCTGACTTAGACTAGACCAGATATAATGAATGCAATTTGTATTATATAAAGATATCAAAGTGATCCTAGAGAAAATCATGAGTGTGGTGAAAAGGATTTTCATTTGTAGGGAACAACCGAATATGGTTTGTGGTATCCTAAAAATGATGACTTTACATTATGTGCATCTACAGATGCAGATTGGGCTGGAGATGTTGATGACCGAAAGAGCACATTCGATGGAGCTTTCTTTCTTGGAAAGAAACTTGTTTCATGGATTAGAAAAAAGAAGTCATGTGCCTCTTTATCTACTATTGAAGCTGAGTATGTTGTTGTTGCTACTAACTGTACACAAGTTCTATGGATGAAGCAAATGTTGAAGGATATAAAGGTGAATTGTAATGAACTGGTAGTTATTCACCGTGATAACTCATTGCTATTGATATATCAAAGAATTCAATAATTTATTCTAAGACAAAGCACATATATATCAAGTATAACTTTTTGAAGGAGAAGGTGGAAGCAAATGAAGTCAGACTGGTTTATGTGAATGCTAAAGAGCAGATTGCAAACATCTTCACTAAACCTTTACCTAAAGAATCATTTGAGTTCTTTAGAAACAAATTGGGGGTTTCTACCCCTTCAATGGAGACCTGAGTGATGTTGATTGGCATCAATTTGATATGCATTATCAAACCTATTACTCATTCCAGATTGATGTGGTGGTACTACTACTCAAAGAGGGTAGTCGTTGTAAGAATTAGAGGATTTATGATTTTTCTTTGATATTTATGTCAGATCTTTGGCATTGATGTCAAAGGGGGGGAGTTATTCTTGTGAAAAACATAAGGGAGAGATATATTCATTAGGGGAGTTTGGTCCAGAGCTTCATTTCTATATTATTTTGTGGGTAATTGTTGGTTGTCTTACATAGGGGGAGACTTGTTTGGCATTTCTTGGCACTTGGAAGTTTTTCACATCTAGTGTTGCCATCAATGCCAAAGGGGAGATTGTTGGCTATTTAGAGGAACTGATTATGTGTTGCTTTGATGTTTTGTCATTGATGGCAACACCAGTTGTTTACTAGTTTTCAGTTCATTCTAGTAGAGTGGTTGGATTATGATATTGATCCAGTATCCTCTGGTATGCTTTGGTTTGTGGAATTAAATTGGATCTGTCATTCATGCTATTCAGATGCATATCATGATCAATTGGTTTGGGATTTGATGACTCGAATACTATCATTAGTTCTAGTAAGCCTTTTGGTCACTAGTAAGGGTTTTACTAGCAAAGCTTTGTTGAAGATCTTTTGATGCATGTGATAAGTGGTGTTAGTGCAGCTTCTAGATGGATTTCAGGATGATGTTGGTTATCTTGTTTATATTCCTATTGATCAGTGGTGTTGCATTTCAGATCGGACCTAATGATGTCTTATTCTGCTAGGTTATGGATTGACTTATGTAATGTGTTGATGGGTGATCCTGATGCATTACCAAATGGATTCATTGATTGGATTATGTTGTTTCAGTCTTAGGCAGACTTGGTTGACCATTGGATTGCGGGTTTATGTTATGAATTTATTGTATTATCTTTTAGGTGGCCAACCTAATTGTTTAGGTCCCGAGTTGATATATATATATATATATATATATATATATATATATATATATATATGATGTAAGGTCTCTTTGTAGGTCATGGTTATGGGATGGTTGTGTGATTACCTATGTGATTAATGTTGTAATCATATGCAGGAGTTTTAGTTTATCATAGGTGATCTAATTGGGTTCGTAAGAGAGGTTTAAGGCCTTCGGTACTAAGCTTAACTGGAACTGTACTCAGGCATAGGAGATGCTATCTTTGCAGTTCACTCTTCTTTCTGGATTGTAGTCTGGATTTATTTTGTAGTCAGTGAGGCTCCTTTTGTGATGAGCAGTGCGCTCTAGGCTATTGGCCTTCCTGCATGTGCATGACCCTCATTTTGTAATCGCATACTTACTATAGAAGTATTATCTGACTATAGGTAGGCTTCCCACCGTGGTTTTTCCCTTTACTGGGTTTTCCGTGTACAAATATTGGTGTGATGTGTTCTGGATGGATGGTAACTATTCTATGATTTATGTTTATGCTTAATTGCTATATACGTTATTCTAGTATTTGGTTTATGCATTTTGGTATTGAGTTTATGTATTCCAGTAATAAGGATTTGAATGCTTAAAGTTTTGTAATCCGTTGACAATTGATTCACCCCCTCCCCCTCTCAGTTTTCCTCTAGTTATTTGAGTTGTCTACCAACTATTGTGTCTTTATAAATTAAATTTGAGCATAAAATCTTCATTATTAATTTATTCATTCAAGCTATTTAGCTCAAAGTGGGCCTTTGCTAGAGTAGAAATGAATTTAGATAGAAAGAACTGCATACTGTAATTTTACTTTCAAAACCTATTTCACAAATTAAGTTAACTATTTTTTGAAATTAAACAAGGTTAGTCCTAAGTGCAAGGTTTTACAATATCCTGGCAATGACTTCTACTTAGAAATAAAGCCTTATGAATCTTTGCAAATAATTACCTACAAATATCTCATTAGAGCACATGGTTTCATTTTCATTTTCCCATTAAACATATAAACATAAATTTGTTTATATCATTACAATAAGTACAAACCATTAGTAAAATTGAAGGAAACTATGATATAACTTTTACCAACTGCTATTAGTTTATTATCCACATTGAAGAACATAAGATATGTTCTTCTAATCTACTATAGTTAAATATATAGAGATCACATAAAAAAGCCATCTTATTAAAATTCATATGAAACCTATTGAAAAATCCATGTATAACCATTAATCATCCATGAATATTGTTCAAAGAACCATTCAAAAACCATTCAACTTGTTTAAATGAACTCAATCTATTTTATTGAAAATAACAATTCAATAACCATTCAATCTATTTTATTGAAAATAATAATTCAATAACTATTCAATATGTCTTATTGGAAATAGTTTGCATCATTACTGGGGTTTTATTCAACAAAAGTCATCAATATACTTTTACAAAGCTTCATAACATGCCATTAAACTTGTTAGTTAATTTTTTTGGCGTTTCATGTCCGCCTCATGCCCTACTTCTTGTTTCTCAATCAACATCTCTTGTCTATGCAATTCCAACTCCAAGTCCACATTCTTATCATTTAGCTCCATGAACTTTTTAGTCAATTCAATGCATCTCCTTTCCAACTCAGTAAACATCCCCTTTAGCCTTTAATTTTCAGCCTCAGTCAATTCGAAATGCCTAGGAAACACTTCATTTTCCAAACATTTTCAAGGAAAACCTGGTATAACAATCCTATGAAAAATGTTACCCCATAATATCCATATTCCTGTACTAGAAACATCCAATGTTGAAACATGACAGTATTAATAATTAATTTACAAAGCACTGTGCAATTTATAAACTACATCCTAAAACATGAAATTTGGGATAAAACATGGTTATAACATATAGCTATCTAGTTGTTTCCGTTTTCTTTTCCTTTCAATTTCTATCAATGTAGTTTGATTTCTTATCTACATTCAAGATACATCCATTATCTCTATTTTAACTCTTAACTCAATAAGTTTAGGACTTATCTAGTTCATATGACTTGTAGCAACTTCTACAACTATGTGAGATGGTATTTTTCTGATATTTCAAAATGATGGATAAATGAGACCCTTCTCTAGGTGCTCTTTAGTAACCTATTGAGCTAAAGCTTGAATTGTTGCACAATAAAAAGTCGAGGTTTATGTCATTTATACTGAGCATAATCCAAAACAATTCATGCATAGGATTTATTTAAAATTAAAAAAGACCTATAAGTTGCAATGTCAATAAGACAGTGTAAATAGTAAAATCAACATTTCACTTCTAATAATTCTTCTATGTTGGCAGATATTTAATGGTTTCAACACAAAGAGAGAAACTAATTGATTCCTTCAATTTGATAGTTTAATATGATATCTAAAGAACTTGTGCAATAAACTAATTAAGATCATGGACAATTCAATTTCTTGTGTGCATGCATCCCAAGGCATTTGGAAGGAGGGTATGTGGATAGACTGAGAGGGACATTACAATCCACCAAACATATCCTCTTGCGATCTTCATTCAATGAGTTTTTTTTCTTGAAAATAAGCACATATGTGTTAAACATGTAGATATAATAGAAAATGGTCACTCAAACACCAATGCAACAATGAAATGACATATCAAGAAAATTTATTAAAAGTAGCTATTATGCAATACCTCTTTGGCTATTTACAATGCAATAAGCTCTACAATACCTATCCCTGCCTACACATTTTCACAGTAATTACTAATATATTTTCCAAAAAGATAGAAAATATTGCTCCTCTTGCAATCTTCATTCAATGAGTTTTTTTTCTTGAAAAGAAGCACATATGTGTTAAACATGTAGATACAATAGAAAATGGTCACTCAACCACCAATGCAACAATGAAATGACATATCAAGAAAATTTATTAAAAGTAGCTATTATGCAATACCTCTTTGGCTATTTACAATGCAATAAGCTCTACAATACCTATCCCCGACTACACATTTTCACAATAATTACTAATATATTTTCCAAAAAGATAGAAAATAGTGCAATATTTCTAAGCTCCAAAAGAAAAGTCTTCAATTCCAAATAATAAAATGACAGTGATATGTAAACCAAACAAATACAAAAGTATGATAGATGACCAATTCTTTTGGTTGTAAGAGATTGTAATTTTTTCATAATTTTTTATTTTGCATACATTATTTTTTCAAACATTTAAACATGATAAATTAGGTATTAATTGAAGATAAAATTGTTACAAAAAAATTATGTTAGGTATTCACTACTAGTTACTGTAGATACCTAAAATTGTCATGTCTAATTAAATAAATATCTTTATTTATTTTATTAATTCATTTATCCTCTTCTAGCCTTATTTCTCATTTAAATAAATACTTTTATTTATTTAAATTATCATTTTCCTAAATTAAATAAATATCTTATTTATTTAATTGATCCCACTTCTTATATTAATTAAATAGATCTTTATTTATTTAATTCATTCATTAACTTTTTCTACCCATGACACATGTCATTCATCTCTTAATTCCTTCACTACCTACACTCTCATTATTTTCTTATTTCCTCCACCTACCCTCTAATCATAGCCGACCATTTATCTTTTACACCTCTCAATCTTATCCCTCCATTTCTTATAGGGTCTTCTATATAAGGAGATGCTTCCTTCATTATCAACCCTAATCAATCTATTCAATCATTCTAATCATTCTAATCAGCTAATCATTCTACCTGACTACACTACGCTTTCGAACTATCATATGCAATCAAGCCTACTTGCAACCACATTTTCGTTCTTTGTAAAGTTCTTGTGTACACATAAAATCTAAGAGCGAATATATCAAGCAAGATCAATGGAGATAGGAAGAATGGAGATTCAAACCCTATTGGACATGTGATGGTATAATCTTTATGATTTCATTTGATTTGCACCGTCTTAGGTAATCTTCATATGTTATGGTGAATCTTTGTTGTTGTTAGGCTAGGGTTTTGTGGTTGAATTCATTTAGTCTTTCAATGTTGTTGTTTCCACTTTCACCATAAATAGTTACTAATGGGAAAGGTAAAACTTAAATCATATCTTTAACCTAATTTAAAAAAGGAATATCAAGTTAAAGATACATTTCAATTAAAAGTAGGGGCTCCTCCTGACTTGGATAAGAAATTTCTCTCCATAAGCTTATTTGACAACAAACATGAACTTGTGAAGGAGGTCACCATATTCCTTGAGCACATAATATAGTTAGAAACTTGTATTGAGTAGAATTGGGTCATAGGGAAAATTAGAAAAGTAAAGATGAAAGATTTTCTAGTCAAGAACAAAACTTGGCTAATAGCACGTCTCTACCTAAGCCCTATGTAGAATTTGTCATTCAACAATGTTTCATTGTTGGTCCCAACATCAATAGTTATGAGAAGACACCGCTCACATACAAGTTGTCAGACCAAACTCGGGTCATATATGGCTATCATGTAACATAATTCAGATACCCATGACCCAAAATGTATTTTATTTTAGAAATTATTGCCAACCTTTCGAAACATACACAAGAAAAGGGAATAACATTTATACCTTTTACATGATATCTTACTAGCTAAAATCCATTTAACACAAAATAAATAATGCAAGTTTGTGCATGAGAAGCAATATAGATAATACTCTAATAATCAATAAAACAAGGTGGCCTATGCAACTTAATAAAATGCTAATTCAAGTTTTATTATGTACCATTTTTCAGAATCAACCAGAAATAAGTTACCACTAATAGCTTCAATCATTTGATGGGGAAAAGCACAAACCTATGTCATAATTCGGGCTAACTGGGCATAGTCTGGCTAAACTTAGTTCGGTCGGACTGAGTTTGACCAAACTATTCTCTTGGCATGTGGTGCTTGGTGGTGCGGGTGTGGCACCTAAATAGTGCTAAGAGTTTAGCCAAACTATTAGTTCTATAATCCAATTTTTTTGTGAGTGCCTAAACTCAAAATAGTTCAAAATAATTCAAAATAGTTTGGTTGAACTCACCTATGTGGCAGGTGATGTGGCAACCAAATCACATATTTTGTCTACATTTCTGAAACTTTTCACTTCTGCTCAATTTTTCTTCAGGCAGAAATTTTTTTAACAAAAATAAAAAATACCCTTATGTAGAGCTCGAAGTCAAGAATTTGGACATATAATTTTTTTTAATATTTTGATTAATTTTAATATTTTTTATTTTTTAAACATTGCAAGTAGGTTTTTTAAGTTAAAAAAAAGCTAATTTGAAATTAAAAAATATTAAATGATATTTAAAAAATATAAAAATGTTTTTCATTAGATGAGAGAATTTTCTCCAAAAGGGTATAATTATTTTTTGATGATAATAAATTTACTAGACAAAAGGTGATGTCGAATGAAAACTACGAAATTCAGCTATGTTGGACGTTATAATATTATTACGAGAAAAATATACATCAAAATTTTCTTTTCTTTTTTAAGCACTACATATACATGTCCTCTATTTGAAAAATTAAAATCAGAAAAAATAAAGTTTTTTTTCATTTTTTTGGTGACACCAACTAGAACCCCTGATTTTCAACATTTTTTAGCAATAGAAACTGTCTTTGAATATATTTAAAAAAATCATTTTTTTTAGAAATTAAAAAATAACAAACATAAATTTCATTAATATTTTTACATTTGATCAGTTTACATTTTGAAATTCAATTTAGCAATGTCACTTTCATGTGGTCAAAGTTGAACAATTTTAGTTGTGTTGGTCACTTCCTTTATAAAAGTGTGACACCATTGTGCTTTTACCCTAATATTATTAATCAGTAATCACTACCCAGTGAAATAAATGGGTAACTTCCTAAAATCGGATAGCTAATTTAAAACAAGATCTATTATGAAAAGGGCTAAATACCTCTAAAGGACGAACTCCCCCAAGTGTTGTATACAAAGCAAGTTTTCCAACAGGAATTCTCATTCCCTGATAATAATTGTTCATAATATATGTGTCAAATGAAATCACACAAAATCTAATAGTCATAACATAAGAAAATAAATGTTACGTGTTGGAAAGAAAAGAAATATAGGAATAAAGAAACTACAAAATGCACCCTTTATACTCCAGACAATAGAAATACTAACACATGAAAAGTCAAATTCTTTGCATGAAATTTACCTAGCATCCAAGATCTCCAAGTCCTAGAGTATGTTCACCATAAGTGACAATGACCTTGATTTTCTATTCAGGCCATTTCTTCAAAATGCCAAGGACCTCTCCCCTGCCAATATCAATTACCTCTAAATAAGATACTAGAGAGAAGTGATAGTCCTTTCATATGTGAACAAGAAGCCATAAAATATTATCCAACTTTGTAACAAACATATGATATATTTATTATGAAAGACAACATATGATTCAATGAAGGAACATGTCGGTGCCTACAGAGTTGTTGATAGTAGGTTACAGGGCACTCCACTCTTTACTACCCACAAAATGGTAGATGATGATAAATTAGGCACTCCAACTCAGACAATCCTTAGAAGTCTTCCTCAAAAAAAAAATCTTGGTAACAACTGTATAAAAACAAGAGTTCACTAAAAACCGAAAAGAAACTTTCAAATATGGATTGAATGCACATACCATACAGCTACATGATCCTGGTTAGTAATAAATGAAACTACATGATCCTAATACTAAGAAGAGAAATTGGGGATGGCATAGATATACACACTTTTCTTTCAAGCTTATGTAAAGACCCTACGGACACCTGGAAATAGTATCGAACTTTTGGGAAGCTTCAACAATAGTGGGTGTGTAGGCTATAGGAATAAATTCTTCAACATGGTCAACTAAGAGTTTGTAAAACAATCTTTTATTCCTCTCCTGTCGATATATATCCATGCCAATGCAAGTGAAACTTAATATGGAGCATTTAAAGGTCATACAGTTTTGAGTTAGTCAAGGTGTTAAGAAGTCCAACATTGTTTGTTTGTATTTGTGAAAGTATCCCTATCTAAAAATAGTTCAATGTTTTTTGTATTATTTCAACCAATTTGAAAAAGAAATTTTGTGAGTAGGTAAATAAGACTTGCTTTATTTATGGGATGAACTAAGGAAGAAATTATTGGGCTTTCATAGTGGAGACCCATGTACAAATCCCTAGGAGACATGTTACATGCTTAAAATCTTACAAATTTTGAATTAAGGAATTGTTGCATCAAGTTCTAGTTGTGCCATACATCAACAAACAAGGCCAGATTCAAGTCCTGGGTGAATTTATGGAAAGGGAACCCCTAAATTGTGACATCTAAACCAAAGGACACCCAACAAAAAGAATTTAGCAACTAAAAATATTATTTTACCTAATAGTTCTTCAGCACTGCTGAATATAGGGGTATTCATATCCAAACTTTGTAAATTAATCATTCATTAAATATGATTGTCACTCACTAGAAGCAGGTTGTATTTTTAAAAATATTTTAAAATTAATCCCCTCTAACTCCCACTCATGAAATGTGATGCCACACTGCCTACCACAAAACATTTATATTATACCTTTGTTTGTGCGATTTACTGAAATCTTTTTACATAGACCAAAACTATATCAATAAGAGTAACTTAAAGTTAACCACTAAACTAGGTAATTCTAAAGTAATCAAAGATTAGAGGTCTATTGATCCATTATTGGCTCAGTTATACCAATGAACATCTCCTTAAAATGGATCCCAATAATGTGAAATCTGCATTGACATAAGAATTATATTATCTTCAACACTGAGTGCAATCGTAACTCACAAAAAAAAAGGGCCAACAAGGGGTTCTATCAAAAGTCGGCCTTTAATATAGGCCATGTTCAATAGAACATGACCATTACAAAAAAATTGTGTCAACCATTGTAGTGCCCCTCCCTGATTTGTCTTTCCTTTTTGTGCATCGACAAACTATATTGGCATAGGTTAGACTATTTTGTGATGCTATGATTGGGTGTTTATGGATTTACTTATGATTTGGATGTTTCTTTATTGGTGATAGACATATTATATTTGCACTTGACATTATGATTTTATAAGGAAGATGATGGAATTTTATTTGATGATCTTTACGTGCTGGTTTCTTTTGCGTGGATTATATTTATGATGAATTGATGATATCTTATGATGTACTAACCCTATTTCATACATTGATTATATGCAATGTCTTGACAATTTTATTGTGTGACTGCCTTCATGAGTAGAGACGATGTCATATCACTCATTGTGAGCATGATATGTCGTCCTGATTCCCTATCACTTGTTTTCTTAATATGATGTATATGTATTGTATATGCTGCATTTTATATTTGATGCAGGTTTGTAGGTACCAGATATCGACTCCACCTGGCTTCATAGGTCTGAGCATGTCTTTATCCCAATGCCAAGTTGTTGGAGATGACATAGTTTCCCTCACACACTCTAGGTCTAAGTTGTGTGCCTTGTCGATTGTGCCATGATGCAAGTGAAGGTTAGAGTCTTGAGTTGTGTTCTTTCCCTTTGGCTTAAAATGTTATGAGTCTATGTTTGTTCCTAGTTAGATGATGTGTGATTATTTAGTTATTATTTATTGTTAAAATTACTTTTATTTTTAATTGAGTTTTATTTAATGTTGATTAAAGGAGTTATATATTTGTTCTATTTTATTTTATTTTATTCTATTTTAATTAATTTATTTTTATGATGTCTTTTGATTCCTTATTGTTATAAATTATTTATGGTTATTTATTATTAATTGTTATTTAATTAATTGATATTATTTTAACTATGCATTAGTATTCTATTATTGAATGAATATTACTATAATTCATAGGTAATCATTTAATGTATGTGGCATCTTGATTAATTGTTATTTGTAATTAATAAATTAATTATGGGGAGAATAAACTATTTATTAATTATTTGTTTCTTTACCCCCTTTGGTTAATTAATATAATCTACCTACCATTTTATTTGATTGGTTGAATGGGAAGGTAGGTAAATAAAAATATATTTAATAAATACCTTCCTCGAATTATGTAAAGGTAGGTATAATATATAGTATAATGAAATATTTTGATTGGTGGAGGTTTTATATAGTTTTGTTTTGATTTTTGGATATATTCAACTTCCTATGCATTCACGGGGGTTGGATTTTTTGGGAATTCTTGGAGATTTTTCTTGGAAAGATTTTCTTTGGCTTTAGATGTGAAATTGTTTGAGTATCTTGCTAGATTTTTGACTTGCGTCTTCATATTTCATCTCCTTTTTGTCTTCTTTTCCAGGTTAACTTCACAATTCTCTGCACTTCGTATTTGTTTTGGAAAGATTGTTTGAAAAGTGTCTTCAAGAATGATTGTTTGGGAAAATGGGAATTGATTTTTAGAATATTATTGATTACTGAATTGGGGAAAAGATTTGGGAGTAATTTGTATTTAGATCTGTGTTTCAGATTTCATGTGTTGGCTAGAAAATGGGGTTTGAATGAGTTTTCTATGACTTTTAGAACATTGTGATTGCTTTATGCAATGGAATTGGTGTTGTGTTCTCTTGTTTTGTCTTGGTTATCTTTTTCCAGGTCTTCATGGTGTTTATAAACTCCTTGTTAAGATCTGCACCTGTTTGGGTATCTCAGTCACACTTTAGGGTGTATATGTTTTCTAGTTGTTATCCAAATCTTGGTTTCATGTATTTGTTGGACTTATGTAAGCCCTATTATGCATTTGTAATGGTCTCTTAAGAGTTTTGGGTCAATTAAAGGTCCTAATTATGCCTCTGCCTGAACCTCGGCATGGTAGATTTCATTTTATTCCCGCAAACCTAAAGTTGTAGTTCTGAACAAAAGTGCTAAAACGGGAGACAAAAGCACTAAAACATGCAACAATAGTGCTAAAGTGGGAGACAATAGCGCCAAAACTATTGGCATTTGACTGAACTGGTATATGATTGGTTAGTAAATGTGATGAAGAGATTGAGATTCATGTTTGATGACTAATTTTTCTGTTGTCATTGATGGAAACAATGTTTTTATAGTCATATAAGTCTTAGAAGCCAACCAGTAAGGTATAACCGATACAAAAGATAGTTTTACAGAGAATCGGTAATTAGGATCTCAACCAGTAAATTGAGACATAGTAGCATTCTGACAACCGATATAGGCGATTCATGAAGAGTTGGATGATGCAATTTTACAACGATGATGGTGACAAGTATTTGGAGCTATGTTCTCAACTGCATTGGCAGATTCAATTGGATGAGCGAGATTTGATTTACAGAATAGACAAACTGGTAGAACACTTAACCAATAGTGATTTAGTCACTTCAATCGGTAACATGATACAAGTTTTAATTTATTATGTCGATGATCGACATATGTAAAGAGTACGATGTAAGTTTGTCTAGATTCATTTAACCTAGGAAATTGTTCCAAGGTTGCAGTAGACTAAATGTAAATGTTTATAAAAAGTGTGATGATGTATAAAGTCGGTATGTGTGTGAAGAGAGAATTCATGAGCGAATATTATGAATGTGTTAGTGCGGTGATTAGGGAAGTTTTGTAATGAAGTGTTGATGATGTTTTAAGGATCAAAAGTGGATCTTATTAGACACAGAAGGTGTTACTTGAAGATCTTATCTTTGTTGCTTTCCTAACAGTTTGCAGCAACAAAATACCCTAACCGGGTAGGTCCTAACAAGCCTTAATTTGTAAATCCCTTAATAGGGTAGCTCTGAATCAGAGTGTTAAATACTCTTGTGAGGTTGATCCTAACGAATAACTGCTCTAATAGGGCTTATCATTCAAGTCCCTTAACCGGGTGACTCTTAATCAAGTCTACTCCTAACAGAGCATAGTTGTAAGACCTTAACTAGTCAAGATTCACTATTTGTAGATAGTGAATCTTGTGGGTACCAGCTCCCACCGTGGTTTTTCCCTTTTGGGTTTTCCACATATAAATCTCTTGTGTTATGTGGAATTTGTTTTATTGGGCATTTTCTTATTTGGTGATATTTATCATATGATTGACAAGTTTTAAGTTGCTAAAGTTGGTGATCATATTTATATTGGTTTTGCTTGCACTAATTCACACCCCCCCCCACCCCCCACTCAGTGCCTTATAAGTTCATCAATTGGTATCAGAGCCAACCTTCTTTGAAGCCTAACCGCTTGAGAAGGATTCCTAAGGTAGACATGGGGGACATGAGTTATAAAGAGATGTCTCTTAAACTTGTTGAAACTAAGGATGCCCTAAAAAATTTGAGAGGCAAGTATAACACTTCACTTGCTAAAAGGAAAGAGCTTCCTGAACAACTGTTGGAATTCTCTGAAAGTATCTTTTTTGATGAAGAAAACATAGATGCACTGGTTGAGGAAGTGCAGAAACTAAATGGTGAGAAAACTAACTTGAGGAGAGAGCTTGAAACCCTTACAATCCGGATGAGTGAGGAACTTGAAGCAAGGAGGGCAGATGAAGACAAGATCAAAGAGAAAGATCATGAGATCATTAAGATAAATTAGGAAAATGACACTCTATATGCATACTGGCATGAGGAGAAAGAAGAAAAAGAAGAAATCAAAGCAGATCTTGATATGGCAATGTCTCTTAGAGAGACTCTTATGAAGCGAAATGAAGATCTTACTAAAGAGCTTGCAAAAGCTAATGAGATCCAATCTCAAAGGATGAATGGTGATACATCTGGGTTAGGATACAATACATTTGAGAAAGGAGAACCTTCATGTACTAAGGTCAACATGCATGAAGGTAAACCTACTCCTAAGACTCAAAAAACCACTGGTAAGAAATCTTATAAACCCGTTTGTTTCAATTGCCATAACCTAGGACATACTGCTAATGTTTGTAGAAGCATATCTGATGTTAATACTGGTTATAGACCTAATACTAATCAAAGATATATGCCTAGAATATTTGAAGTTTATTGTTACACTGCAAGATGTATGGGCATAGATATATTGAATGTAGGTATGGAGCAAATAATCCCACTCCTCACATGAATCAAAGATCTGTTGGTGATTGAAGCAATTTCAATGACCGGAGAAGTCCAAATTGGCAAAGACCCTATGCTAACCGGTCTAGTCCCTATGAGATGGAGAAGAGAATGATGTGGTATATACAATCTGTAATAAATTTGGTCATGTGGCTATGAACTGCATAAGAAGGACTGGCAGAGGCAATGTTGGACCTTGGAGAGCTTCTGGTATGGCTTGCTATCATTGTCATAAACCGGGACATATTGAAAAGTTTTGCAAAGCTAAAGTGAACAAACTGGTGAATCAATCAGGTGACCAGAAAGGGAAGATGAAAATTGATTTGGAGGAGACCAGAGTAGAAACAAATAAATTTTGGAAAAAGAAGGATGATGAGATTATTGAAGTCAAACCATCTGAAGATCTTATTTCTTCACCTAGTGTGGAGAACCCTTCACCGACAAACTAAGTTGTTTATCCAGCTTAGGGGGAACTTAATGTTAGATCTATTTTAGAATCCCATGAAGGAACATGAGGTATGTTAAATCTATATACTTTGATGTAATATGATGTTAAGAAGTTTTTTTATGATCAAACCAGTAGGTTTGATGTGTTATGTGAACTGGTATTGTGTTTTAAGACATTTTAGGGTTTTACTGGTAATGGCATTTAATGCGATAGATAATGGGCAAATAAAAGGAACTTTTTTGAATTTTATTTCTCACATTACATTTGTATGAGCACTTGATGAGCGAATAGAGAACAACAAAATTTGTGTTTGCAGTATCTAACCCATTTGACAGAGATTCATAGTAATCTAGTGTGATTTGTGATCGACAATCGGTTTAGAGAACTTTGTCGGTGTCTGAAACCCTAGTGCAAAAGCAAGAAATGGTATTTATCGGGAATCTTATCTATTTCTAAAGTTTGATTTGTTGAAAATGGATACACCACATCTAGTTGATGTTACCGATAGGCCACGACCTGAATTCAAAAGACATCCATTTAAATCCGAAGAAACTAATCCTGTTAGAGCCCTATCAGGAGTACCCTATGGTGTATTATATGTTGAAGATGTTAGATCATTTTACCATTGCAAAGTGGAAGATTTGGGTATGGTTTCTATTTTTGATCAATATAGAGCACTGTGTGATGAAAATAGTATCTTTAAGGAACAATACAAGAAGGTTACCGACAAAGGGTTTCATCATACACTCAATTTCATTGATGATTTTGTGGATGAACATGTTAGATATGTGCTTAGCAGGATACATGATCAGTTTATGTGGCTCGACCAACAACATAAAATTTCTAAGGAATCCACTCACGCAGTCACCAAACTTTGTGCCACTAGTGAGGTACCTTTACTGAGATCCATTCCAAAGAATGATGTAGAAAAGCTAACAAGATCCAAATGGGATGGCAGAGCTATGACAGTGAACAATATGAGTAATCCAACAATAAAATATGCTTCAATGGTGATTAGTTACAGGGTATACTACTCAAGCAAAATGAACAGTGTACCAATAGCTGCTATTCATACTACTTACCAGATGATCATAGAAGATGTTGATTATGATCTATCTATAGCATTGAGAAGTCAATTGATGATGAACCTGGAGGCCATTAAGAAGGACAAAATATTGAGGTTCAAATTTGGTCAACTCATTCTTGGTCTATTCTTTATTTTCAATATTCTTTTCCTGGTATTGGAGATATTCAATGGATTGGAGGTACGCCTACTTTGATGCAAATGAAGAATACCATTAGGATGCTAGGTAATTATTTTGATAAGATTGCATGGGGATACTTCAAGGATTTTCAGAAGAAAATGTATGCAAGAGAAAGGATACCGACAGAGGTAGTTAACCGACATGAGAAAACAATTTATTTTATGGTGGACACAAATACTTGTATGATGGAAGTTGTAGAACCCCGGACTACTTAGGTTATGCCCATGGGGTAAGAAGTTGATAAAGAACTATTAATCGCATATGTTGACCATCTCCTTGGACAATTGGTTGATTCAACAACATAACATTTTGGCACTTACAAGGAGAAATCCCTTCATGTGCACTTAGAACTTAACCAATCGGTGATAGCTAAGAAAGTTAGAAAGGAAGTTGAGGCCTTTGCTGAGCAAGTTGGATTCACAAAGGAAGCCATTTCTGAAGCTAGAGCAAAGAATTCTTCTCAATAGGATAGAACATCTAGTACTCCAACCAACACCTCCACCAGTATGCAAACTAGAGCTGGAAAAGGGAAAGCTGCAGAAAAAGAGAAACCAATAGGTGTAAAGAAAGAGAAACCAACAGTAAAATCTTCAAAGATTCAGTTCTAGAAAAGAGGAAAGGTTATTGATCCTCCAACTGAACTGGTTAAAACTAGTAAAAGAAAGAAGCAACAAGCTCAGAAACCAGCACCGACATATGCAGATGATGAAGACATTGAATCTAAGAAAGAGAAGAAAGTCCTAAGGACTAGTCGCAAGAAATCTAAGGTTGTTGGAACCTCCACTGCCAAATCTGTGGAGAAACTGGTAAATAAACCTACTGCTCTTGATAAACTGTTAAGAAGTATTATGGAATATGGTGTTCTTAAGGGATTGAATAAATTGTATGATAATCTTGGTGAGAATGAACAAAGGTTAATAGAAGATTGTAGTACCCCTACCCTAGTCTATTTCTAACCTTGGTTAATCTTGATTAGTTTATCGTATTATTATGTGATAGTCAGATGTTGATTTTACGCATAGCTATTGATGTGGTTTTCTCACTAGTTGTATGTAGGTTATTCAGTGTACCTATTTTCGTGATTTTAGTATCGGACTAACGCTTTCATTAGATTTTATAAATGTATGCATGTATGATCTTTTGTTGCAGGAGATTCCAGGTACGAAGTCGCATGAGTGCGAGGTTCGTCGTCACCTGGTTTTGCAGGTTTGAGTGTACCCTTGTTAATCCCTAGAGTCGGATTAGGTGGTCGTGAGACCCTAGCTGACCTTCGTCGTGCTCTAGTGAGCATCGCCAGTCGTCGTCGGTAATCCCTGTTGGTTTGGGTTTGCGAGTCGTCTGTTTGGTTGGCTTTCTTGATTTGCATGCCTGGTGTGTTTGGTTATTTGATTAATTAGTCCTTAGTAATTATCTTGATTAAATATGCGTTCGTGCATTGATGATTAATGGACTTAATTAATCGGGTATTCGTTATGCGATTTTCGTTGTTAATAAATTGCCTATTTTAAATTGGAAGTAAAATTGAATTAAATGACTGTTTTGAATATTTAATGCATTTATATATGCTGTTGAAAAAAGGAAAGCTTTGTATTTTATCGCAATGGATTAATTGTATTCTGTGGCTTCTGAATTTCGAAAGGTTAAATTGATCTGATATGAGAAATCGATTTTCGATTTGAATAGCAAGTTAATTTGTGGTTACTTTTAGATAAGGATTAAATTTTGTGAATTATTGGTAAATAAGAGTTTTAATTCCAAAAATGGAATTTTTTTGGGTCAACTCTTCCATATAACCCAATTTGGGGAAATATTGGAGGAGGGACAAATTTGGAGAGGATGGACATTTTGGGAGGATTTTTGGTTGAGAAGGATTTTGGAGATGAATTGGAGGATTTCGTGGAAGAAGGAGGATTTGGGAGCTGGAGATTTGGATTCTTCGTCAGATCTTGCCAGGAATGCGAGACTAGGTAGGGTTTGTTTATCCATCTGTGTTCTCTTAAATTCTTATGGGGTTGCTGTTCTATGAGGAAATGTTTTAAAACCCATATCTCCAAGTTTAGGAAAATGGATTTCCTGTATGTGAATCGAATTTATTTTTTTTAAATCGAAATTTCTATCAAACTTCGTGTTGGGCGTTTGGGGTAATTTCGGACTGTGTGTTCAATTTTAATTTTAAAATGTTATTGTTTTATGGACTGTGCGTGTTATTGTTTGGGCGAACTGGGCGTCTTAATTGCTTTAACCGTGGGTTTGGGGTTTGGAGGCGGGGAGCGGAGCTCCCCCCCGCACCTCCTCCCCTACCCCCACACGCAGCCCTTTCTTTTTTTCCCTCGTCCCCGCCGCGTGTTCTGGTTTACCGCCGCTCGTACACCGTTTGGTACGCCGCTCGCCGGTGTTGTTTGCTACGGCTGCGGCCCACGGCGGTGGCCGCAGGGGCCGCGGTGGCCGCAGGGCGCCGCGGCACCTGCGGGCACCACCGTGGTGCGGCCCGCGAGCGCCGCCGCCCCTCTCCCTTGGCTAGGGTTAGGGCACGGCCGCCGTGTCTTCATCGTTTTGAACGCGTTTTTCTTTAAAAAAAAACAAAGAACTTAGTTATGTTAAATGCGATTTGTATAAACGTAGGTTATGAAATCGTTTGGTTTATTAATGTATTTTGTTGGTATTCAAAAAAAAAAAAAAAACAAACATGTGGGTTAATATCCTGTTAATGAATATTAGTTTAATGATTAAGTTTCCAATCAGTGATTTATGATATTTATATCATTTAAAGGAGAGTAATTTTAATGTTGAGTTTAATTAGTTTTAAACTGGATTAGGGTGGCATATAGTGGTAAATGATAATTAGATATGGATTTATCTTATAATGGGTTTATAAGTGAATTAATTATTCAATCCCATTTCTCGACCTATGCTCCTTTCCTGATTAAGTTTTAAAACTGTTGATTATCGCAATTGAAAATTGTTGATGATGTTAAATTTTATCGTGGAACAGATCATTTGAGTAACTGTATAGTAGTGAAATACTTATCGTTGGGTATTGAAATTAAACGATGTGCTTTTGGAAATGATTAGCTTCTTTAGTTTCTCTTTCTACATTTTTCTTTCCGTAATTCGTATAATGCATCTGGAAGTGAAATTACGAATCCGTAGAGATTGATTTTAGTCCAGTATGTTAATGACGTTTTGATTGGAGTTTAAATATCTTATTTTAATTGTTTAATGGTTGTCTGAAGTTGATTTTCATGAATTTGGTTTAAGAACTCATTGTGGCTTTAATTTGCCTGTTCGATGCTTGAACCTTAGGAGTTAGAAAACCAAGAACAAATTATCCCTTGTTGAGGTAGATAACTGTAATTTGATTTAGATCTTGTAGAAAAACTTGATCGATTTTAATGATTAAATCAATTTGAGAATTTATTGTCTTTTCTGATTATTGCCTTGTGAGTTTAATTACTGTATTCGCTTTAATTATGAAATGGCATGTTTTGCTTTGTTTAAATAGGACCCTGTCGTATGGATGATTTGGTGTTCCTGTTTTAGTCCTCGAATTTTGAGTTGACTATGGTATTGTGATGTTGTCTTAGTTGGTTATATCCTCTTTGAGTGAGTCGAATAATGATTCGTGGTTAACCTTAGTTGTCAGGTCTCTAGTTAGAGTACCGTCAATAAGTGTTCATCTTTGAGTCGTGTTTGACCTGATGATTGTATCTTCTTGAACTCCGTTCGTCTTACCATGTGTATTCCGTGGTTTGAGTTCGTCTGAGTATAGTCTAGTGTCGTATGGGAAAGTGGCTTTCGATTGGGGGCCGTGCCCAAAGTGGCTGCTGGATAACCCGTCGGAAGTGAGTCTAATAAGTGATAACATAAGTAGATTAGAATATAATCTTTAATTAAGATAATTGTGCCTCACACATGAGACGAGTGCTATCATAGATTCGACATGCTGTGAGAAGGCCTGAAATGGCAAACTACCTTCCTCGTCTTCACGAGAGGATGTGTGGGTCCACATGAGGCTTGGATGGGCCGGGAGATCGGATTAGGTCGCCAGGGTTACCAGTGTATGGGCCGGGACCTATGAAGACTTGCCATGGTATCCATACCAGGTTGTGTGATGACACTTGTCCCTACGTTCACTAGTGTGTTGTCGTTTTGTCCTGTTTGAGTACCTTTGTGAGTCGTCCTTTGTCGCTACCCTTGTAGTGTCGGTCCCATGTTAGACCTTGGGTGGTGATGGCTCAGTTTTATGGATGTTCCCTTGGATCTCTTGTTTTAGCTTGGATTATGTTCAGCTGGATCCTATTCTTTGTAAGGATCGTTTATGTATCATGGACCGATGTGGTCATCTGTATATTATTTATGTATCGCCTTGATGGCTGGATTGTATTGTGTAACCTCTTGTACTCTTAAACTTATTATTTATCCGAGGGGGTCTTGCAGTTGCACAGACCCGGAGATGTAGCCTTTAGGGGTGAACTCCGAGATCACTATGGTGTTTTTGTGGTGTATGCTCTTATGTTTCATTTATTCAACTTTATCATGTATGTTTAATTTATGTTGTATGTTTAAGTGGATAATTGGAATTAATTCTAAATGCTTATATTCAATTCTATCTTGAATGCCATGTGGATCGAATGCATATTTGGTTGAGATGCGATTTATCGTAATGCATGTGTGAAATCGTCCTTTAAATGTAATAAGTTGGAATATGGAATAATGTATCTTAGAGTAATAATTATACTCAGAGGTTGTTAAGGAATTTAAATATGCTTGGAAAGATCTCTTATGTTTATGGTGAAATTCCTAGTGTATTAGAATGTTAGATGTTGGTTTGCAATTTTTAATTGAAAAGCTTGAATGAGTATTAGGAATGGATCTTAATGATGAATCTTGCTTGTGATTTATATTTCCATCTTTGAAAGAAATTATCCTGATTGTGAATTATCTCGTTATTAAGATATTCAGCTTTTGGATTAATTGTGTGAGTAAAGTGTATTGTGAAATTTAAGTAATCTCGTTGGGAAACTCTTTAGGAGTTAGTTGAAGTCTTCCACTTCGTAATCTGAATCTTTGTTATCGTGTTGCATCTTATGTGTTGTAACCTTTAAAAAAAAATTTTTTGCTCTCTATTCTTGTAATTCTGGCTTATCCCTTCGGGGTTTCCTGGCGGGGCATTACATTTGGTATCAGAGCCCATGTTGCAAACATTGGGATCTCTGGTGTCGCATGTGCCCTCTATTGGTGTGAGGTGTATCGACCTTATGCGTTTGCTTGTCCTCCTTTTGCATGTGAGTGATTGAGCAGACCTTAGCTGGTGTGTAACGTGTGTGTTCGCACCTTGTTTTCGCCTTCTCGATGTTGGCATTTGAGTGCTTATATGTGCATTGTTTGTTTATTGATGTTTTGGTCTACGATTACTATTATTTGGAAAGAGAGTCGTATGTACCTTCCCTTCTTGAGTGTTGTACTCTTTAGACTAATCCGTTTGGATTGGTCCGTGCTTGTCTTGAATCTGAAAGTGCGAATTGCATTTGTTTAAAAAGATTAGGATCTAGCTTATGTGGTCCACTTGAAGGACTAGTATGGCAATTATTGAATGCTTATTTGTAGAGAATTAAATGATCCTCTCTCTCTTTCTGGAAATTAAAATGATTAAGATATGTGTAATTATCTTTGATTCGAAGTTTCTTGTTTGCAAGAGAAAAGGTTGTGATTTCTCGTACCCTTGTGTGAGCCTTATGTCGTCTATGCTTTTAGATCATTAAAGAGGGCTATGGGTTTAAAAATTTATATTGGGTGATGGGAGAAAACTGCATGTGTATGTTTAAAGAATTCTCCATATGTATGTTGTAGGAGTAGCATGATTAAATTCTACCTTAGTAAGGTGCATTGATATGCGAATAGATGAATTATGTGAAACTGCTTGATTGGTAGAAGAGGTGTTAAAAGGAGCATGTTATTGTAGCTTCGAGAAAGTATTATGTGTTTTCCGAAAGATTGTTTTATGTGTTTTATTAAACCAGATTGATTGAAGATTATTTTAGCAAATGCTCCATTGAACTCGCTTTTGGGTATATGTAATAACCTTAATGTGTTTAGAAAGTGCGAATGGAAAAGCTGTTTGATGTGTATGCATTAATATGTTCTATTTGGTCAATAGCTCTTTGCTTATCTTTGATCGTAATGTGATCTTCTCTAATAGGTTGCAAATGACGGCATGTGTCTATATTGCATTATTATTAAGTGAGTGTTCTTATGAGGTCTTGCATTATCGGAAATATTGCCTCTGTTGATCTCTGCTTTGTTTTTAAACTAGAACCTCCTGTTGCAACCATAATTATTGGAAGTGTTTTGGTTAAGACTGATTGTCATCCTTCTAAACGGTAGCGAAATGAAAACCGTGTAATTAAATGATAGGCTTTTAGTGGGAAATTTAATATTATAGCGTGATCTTGATTGATCTTGTGTCCTTGTAGGAAATGGTTTGGTTATCAAACTCTTTTTCCCTTCTCTTTGCCTAATCATGAGATTTTTATAGAAATGATATTAAGAATGCATTGATTTAAATATAATGTTTATTAAACCTGTGAAGTTAGGTGTTTGCTTTTGGCTTCATAGTGATAGATGAAAGTCTTAAGCTTTAGAAATGAATTTGCTTAGCTAGTAATTTAATTATGAATGCTTAGTGAGATTCGAGAAAGCTATAGGAATGATGTTATTTCCTTATATTATTGTGAATTGTTAATGAATTCAGTACTTGTATCTAGAGTAAACTTGATTCAATTATTTATATAGAAAGCATATTTGAAATCTTCCTTGAATAGATGTTAGCGTACTGAAAAGTACTCCTCGTAAATGTGACTAAACCAGTACTGGTGTATTTGTGTGTATTGTAAGAAACCAGTGCTTATATTATGTGCCCATGGATTGGTGATGTAATCAACCATGGAGGATATGTTGCTTGTGAGTATGGGAAACCATACTGTCTATGTAATGTTGCTTATTTGTTTCCCTGCTGAGTACCAAACCTCGGGTTGTGGGTAACTCAGTATGTTAAGGGGTAGTATTCGAAGCGACCGTTCCTTGAATAGTATGGATTGGCGTACGAGTAATATCGACGCGAAGCGACATTAGCTTCTCTACTTTGAGGAATGATATAGTTGTTCTACTAAACTGTATCAAGGTGTACTCACTACTTTCCCTTTGATGAATCTATTTATAGGTTTATGTGTGTCAGCCTATTCTCTTCCTTATCTGAGCATATAGATGGTAGTTTTTGTGCATAATGTTGGATTCTATTGGAGTATCTGTTGCCTTGTCTTCTTGAGAGGCGTGTTATTGTTCTTACATAAGTTGCCAACTGGCCTGTGTTGGTAGACTTGTGGGTAGACCATAGTCATGTATACCTCTGACTTACGGCGAGTATCCTTCTAGATACGTCGCTATGCGGGATGTGACCTGCGCGTGCTTTTTCCGCGAGGTGCACTACCATGCGGGATACGTCCATTGTGTGTTTTCCCCACTTGGGGTATTGCCATGCCACGTGACGACGTGATGCGGGGTGATGTCGAGGTGCATACTGCCATGCCATGTGGATAGTGTGACTATGTCGCACCACATGATGAGCTACTGCAATAGCTAGTCAGTTGTTCCTTCCTTCCTCGTTGGTGGCTAGATGCTAGTCACACAGTGATGTTACGTGCAGTTGTGATATTCTTTATATTTCTTTGGGGATCAGCAATTTCTTTTACCTTGACTTTGAAGGTTTAGCCACGATCTTGTGATCTTTTGCACTTTGATTTGGTGTTGAAATTCCGGATTATTTTCTTACCTTACTGTTGGAATTGAGGATTTATTATCTTTATTCTTCTGTTCTTTGGTGGCTGAACTGGTTTATTCTTATTGTTTTCGGATGCTGGTCTTGTGTCGAGATGTGAAATTCCTCTCCAAGGACGTATGATACGGAATTGGTAGAGTGTGTGCGAGGAAGTTGTTGTAGGGAACCGTGAGGATTGGGGGTATGTGAGGCTGTGATGCAGCTAGTATCCACTACCTACCTATGTGTGGTGACTATCTCTTGGAGGCTAACCACCTTGTTCAACAAGGGATATTCACAAAGGTCTTGTATGGAAGGTAGCACCGCTATGGTGTGCCTAGCACCATCAAGCCCTTGAGTGAGATATTGGATTTTTATTGATCATATTGTTGTTCTGAGATCAGGCATAGAGATGCTGATCATGCATGTTATCATTGACCGAGCATTAGACATGCTCACATGTGGCCTTTTCTGTTATGCATTTCAGTTATGTGGATGGTTATTATTGTATCATGGAGTAAATTGTGTTAACTTGTCGCTATGTTATGGGACATAGTCTTTGGAAAGGTTTTCTTATGCCTGGCAAGTGTAACAATTGAGTTATTTATGTTGCTCTTATTTCATGAAGGTTAATTTGGCCGTAGAAATTGATGTTTTGAGTTAGTACTATTTGATTAAATTTTATGATTAAGATGGATTGGTAAAGGAAATTGATCTTATGGCATGTTTTTCTGTCATTTTTGATCGATGATTATGGTAATTGTTGTTACCTCATTGTAATGTTTTAATTTGGTGTAATGAATGGAAGAAAATTCTTGGTTCTTTGCTATGATTGTGGATAATTCCTGGAATATATTAAGGAATGTATGGTTTTAGATGTATTTGGCCAATGGATAATGGCGTTGGTAAAGGATTTTGCAATAATATTTCATTTATTTATGAAAAGATTTCTATGTGCAATTTGATCTTTGTTGAATGAGTTTCAGGGCTGATGCGTACGACATGTTCTTCATCTAGCCTTACGACTTCCAGGAGTAAGTCGGAACCTAGGGGGGGAGAATGTAGTACCCCTACCCTAGTCTATTTCTAACCTTGGTTAATCTTGATTAGTTTATCGTATTATTATGTGATAGTCAGATGTTGATTTTACGCATAGCTATTGATGTGGTTTTCTCACTAGTTGTATGTAGGTTATTCAGTGTACCTATTTTCGTGATTTTAGTATCGGACTAACGCTTTCATTAGATTTTATAAATGTATGCATGTATGATCTTTTGTTGCAGGAGATTCCAGGTACGAAGTCGCATGAGTGCGAGGTTCGTCATCACCTGGTTTTGCAGGTTTGAGTGTACCCTTGTTAATCCCTAGAGTCGGATTAGGTGGTCGTGAGACCCTAGCTGACCTTCGTCGTGCTCTAGTGAGCATCGCCAGTCGTCGTCGGTAATCCCTGTTGGTTTGGGTTTGCGAGTCGTCTGTTTGGTTGGCTTTCTCGATTTGCATGCCTGGTGTGTTTGGTTATTTGATTAATTAGTCCTTAGTAATTATCTTGATTAAATATGCGTTCGTGCATTGATGATTAATGGACTTAATTAATCGGGTATTCGTTATGCGATTTTCGTTGTTAATAAATTGCCTATTTTAAATTGGAAGTAAAATTGAATTAAATGACTGTTTTGAATATTTAATGCATTTATATATGCTGTTGAAAAAAGGAAAGCTTTGTATTTTATCGCAATGGATTAATTGTATTCTGTGGCTTCTGAATTTCGAAAGGTTAAATTGATCTGATATGAGAAATCGATTTTCGATTTGAATAGCAAGTTAATTTGTGGTTACTTTTAGATAAGGATTAAATTTTGTGAATTATTGGTAAATAAGAGTTTTAATTCCAAAAATGGAATTTTTTTGGGTCAACTCTTCCATATAACCCAATTTGGGGAAATATTGGAGGAGGGACAAATTTGGAGAGGATGGACATTTTGGGAGGATTTTTGGTTGAGAAGGATTTTGGAGATGAATTGGAGGATTTGGGAGCTGGAGATTTGGATTCTTCGTCAGATCTTGCCAGGAATGCGAGACCAGGTAGGGTTTGTTTATCCATCTGTGTTCTCTTAAATTCTTATGGGGTTGCTGTTCTATGAGGAAATGTTTTAAAACCCATATCTCCAAGTTTAGGAAAATGGATTTCCTGTATGTGAATCGAATTTATTTTTTTTAAATCGAAATTTCTATCAAACTTCGTGTTGGGCGTTTGGGGTAATTTCGGACTGTGTGTTCAATTTTAATTTTAAAATGTTATTGTTTTATGGACTGTGCGTGTTATTGTTTGGGCAAACTGGGCGTCTTAATTGCTTTAACCGTGGGTTTGGGGTTTGGAGGCGGGGAGCGGAGCTCCCCCCCGCACCTCCTCCCCTACCCGCACACGCAGCCCTTTCTTTTTTTCCCTCGTCCCCGCCGCGTGTTCTGGTTTACCGCCGCTCGTACACCGTTTGGTACGCCGCTCGCCGGTGTTGTTTGCTACGGCTGCGGCCCACGGCGGTGGCCGCAGGGCGCCGCGGCACCTGCGGGCACCACCGTGGTGCGGCCCGCGAGCGCCGCCGCCCCTCTCCCTTGGCTAGGGTTAGGGCACGGCCGCCGTGTCTTCATCGTTTTGAACGCGTTTTTCTTTAAAAAAAAACAAAGAACTTAGTTATGTTAAATGCGATTTGTATAAACGTAGGTTATGAAATCGTTTGGTTTATTAATGTATTTTGTTGGTATTCAAAAAAAAAAAAAAAACAAACATGTGGGTTAATATCCTGTTAATGAATATTAGTTTAATGATTAAGTTTCCAATCAGTGATTTATGATATTTATATCATTTAAAGGAGAGTAATTTTAATGTTGAGTTTAATTAGTTTTAAACTGGATTAGGGTGGCATATAGTGGTAAATGATAATTAGATATGGATTTATCTTATAATGGGTTTATAAGTGAATTAATTATTCAATCCCATTTCTCGACCTATGCTCCTTTCCTGATTAAGTTTTAAAACTGTTGATTATCGCAATTGAAAATTGTTGATGATGTTAAATTTTATCGTGGAACAGATCATTTGAGTAACTGTATAGTAGTGAAATACTTATCGTTGGGTATTGAAATTAAACGATGTGCTTTTGGAAATGATTAGCTTCTTTAGTTTCTCTTTCTACATTTTTATTTCCGTAATTCGTATAATGCATCTGGAAGTGAAATTACGAATCCGTAGAGATTGATTTTAGTCCAGTATGTTAATGACGTTTTGATTGGAGTTTAAATATCTTATTTTAATTGTTTAATGGTTGTCTAAAGTTGATTTTCATGAATTTGGTTTAAGAACTCATTGTGGCTTTAATTTGCCTGTTCGATGCTTGAACCTTAGGAGTTAGAAAACCAAGAACAAATTATCCCTTGTTGAGGTAGATAACTGTAATTTGATTTAGATCTTGTAGAAAAACTTGATCGATTTTAATGATTAAATCAATTTGAGAATTTATTGTCTTTTCTGATTATTGCCTTGCGAGTTTAATTACTGTATTCGCTTTAATTATGAAATGGCATGTTTTGCTTTGTTTAAATAGGACCCTGTCGTATGGATGATTTGGTGTTCCTGTTTTAGTCCTCGAATTTTGAGTTGACTATGGTATTGTGATGTTGTCTTAGTTGGTTATATCCTCTTTGAGTGAGTCGAATAATGATTCGTGGTTAACCTTAGTTGTCAGGTCTCTAGTTAGAGTACCGTCAATAAGTGTTCATCTTTGAGTCGTGTTTGACCTGATGATTGTATCTTCTTGAACTCCGTTCGTCTTACCATGTGTATTCCGTGGTTTGAGTTCGTCTGAGTATAGTCTAGTGTCGTATGGGAAAGTGGCTTTCGATTGGGGGCCGCGCCCAAAGTGGCTGCTGGATAACCCGTCGGAAGTGAGTCTAATAAGTGATAACATAAGTAGATTAGAATATAATCTTTAATTAAGATAATTGTGCCTCACACATGAGACGAGTGCTATCATAGATTCGACATGCTGTGAGAAGGCCTGAAATGGCAAACTACCTTCCTCGTCTTCACGAGAGGATGTGTGGGTCCACATGAGGCTTGGATGGGCCGGGAGATCGGATTAGGTTGCCAGGGTTACCAGTGTATGGGCCGGGACCTATGAAGACTTGCCATGGTATCCATACCAGGTTGTGTGATGACACTTGTCCCTACGTTCACTAGTGTGTTGTCGTTTTGTCCTGTTTGAGTACCTTTGTGAGTCGTCCTTTGTCGCTACCCTTGTAGTGTCGGTCCCATGTTAGACCTTGGGTGGTGATGGCTCAGTTTTATGGATGTTCCCTTGGATCTCTTGTTTTAGCTTGGATTATGTTCAGCTGGATCCTGTTCTTTGTAAGGATCGTTTATGTATCATGGACCGATGTGGTCATCTGTATATTATTTATGTATCGCCTTGATGGCTGGATTGTATTGTGTAACCTCTTGTACTCTTAAACTTATTATTTATCCGAGGGGGTCTTGCAGTTGCGCAGACCCGGAGATGTAGCCTTTAGGGGTGAACTCCGAGATCACTATGGTGTTTTTGTGGTGTATGCTCTTATGTTTCATTTATTCAGCTTTATCATGTATGTTTAATTTATGTTGTATGTTTAAGTGGATAATTGGAATTAATTCTAAATGCTTATATTCAATTCTATCTTGAATGCCATGTGGATCGAATGCATATTTGGTTGAGATGCGATTTATCGTAATGCATGTGTGAAATCGTCCTTTAAATGTAATAAGTTGGAATATGGAATAATGTATCTTAGAGTAATAATTATACTCAGAGGTTGTTAAGGAATTTAAATATGCTTGGAAAGATCTCTTATGTTTATGGTGAAATTCCTAGTGTATTAGAATGTTAGATGTTGGTTTGCAATTTTTAATTGAAAAGCTTGAATGAGTATTAGGAATGGATCTTAATGATGAATCTTGCTTGTGATTTATATTTCCATCTTTGAAAGAAATTATCCTGATTGTGAATTATCTCGTTATTAAGATATTCAGCTTTTGGATTAATTGTGTGAGTAAAGTGTATTGTGAAATTTAAGTAATCTCGTTGGGAAACTCTTTAGGAGTTAGTTGAAGTCTTCCGCTTCGTAATCTGAATCTTTGTTATCGTGTTGCATCTTATGTGTTGTAACCTTTAAAAAAAAAAATTTTGCTCTCTATTCTTGTAATTCTGGCTTATCCCTTCGGGGTTTCCTGGCGGGGCATTACAAAGATGCAGTTGTGTATATGATGAATAAATATAGTAAAGCCCTTATTGAGCCGCGAGGGCAAATGTCAAATTCATTATACAACAAAATTGATGCAAGGTGGCAGGCTGCAATGAAGCAGGATAGAGAACTTGTTGAGTATACACTCAAAAGTCTTCAATTTGAAGCCACGAAGGAAGAATTATATGATATTTTGTTGAATGCAAAACATTCCTTCATATCTAAGAAAAGACTAACAAGGATGTTAATCGGTGAGACTCAATCAACCCAACAAGAGACATAAATTTTGTTAAAGAAGTCTTTTGGTCTAATTCCTATTGAAGAGGAATATGATAAGGATGATGAACCTGCAAAGATTAAGGGTGCAGATTTTCCAAAAGGTATTAAACCTACTGATTTTAAGCCTGATGACATTGTGTTAGATGACCAACTGGTGAACACACAAACATAACCGATGTTTATTTTGAATTGTGACAATGGTGATAATGTTGATAATACTGTTGATAATATAGATGTGTATGATGTAGATGTTCAGATGTTTGAACAACATGAGCAGAATCAGGAACAAGAAGGAAATAAAGATGAAGAAGAAAAGAAGGATGAGGACCCACCAGTAGATAACTAGACTGGAGATACTCAACCACCACCAGTAATGGAAGGTAATGAAGAAAAGAAAGAAGAAGAGAAGAATGAAGAAACTAAAAAGGAAAAGGAAGAAGAGAAAAATGAAAATAAAGAGGGAATATAGGAGAATAAGGCACCAAAGACTAAACCCGTAGTGATAGCTTTGTCACTTGATTCCAAAAAGAAAGTTGTTGATGAAGAAGATGATGATGCATTAAGAATCCAAGGACCTCTTGACATGGATACACTGATTTCTACTGAGTTAATGGAGATTACAACTACCATGCAATACTGAGCTAAAAAGAAGAGGATGAAAGAACAATAGAAGGAGGCAGAGACCATAAGGAGTGCAGTAGATATTTTGTTTAGTCTCCTATCGAAGACTAATACAGGAAATTTTGCCATACCTATTGACAAGCTTGGATAACTTGTTTCTGATGTCGGAGAGAAGATGAAGTCATTAGAGGATGTAGCTTATATCAGTGTGGAGAATAATTACAAGAAGAAGAGGACATAACACTTAATGTCTGAAATTGATAAAGGTAAAGTGGCTCTTACTATTAATAAGGATTGTTTGAAGGAAGCACTTGAATCCAAAAGTAAAATCATCTCTACTTTTTCAACATTTTCCTTATTTTGTGCTGATTTGAAGAAGAAAAGAGAAGTTGAGCATGAACTTGAGGTTGTAAGTGATTTAGTTAAGCCCCTTAATGACTCTGCTATTCACTTTGGAAGATCAGTTCTAGAACTTCAGCACAAGCTGAAAGCATATGAGCAGGAACAGGTGAAGAGATTCAGATCCCTACAGGAACTTCAAACACAGCTCATACCAAAGGTCAAAGTTTTGCAGAGAGCATACAAGGAATGCGAAGCCATTCTTGCTATACTAAAAATGAGCACTGTTGATGCAATGGAGGAGCTAGCTAGAGAAATCAAGACTCATGTGGAGATCGTAGGCATAATTTTAGAGACATGACATAATGACTTAAAAAATTTGAAGTCTCATTTTAGTGATGTTTTTTCCAGAATTTCAGTGTAAAGACTTTATGACTCTTATATCTATATATATGCTCTAATGCAAATTTTGATATCATGTATTTTTATTTCATTTGGCATTTTTGTCAAAGGTGGAGTAAGAGTTGAGTCAAAATTTTGTATATTGTATATTGTATTTTATTGTAGAATGCAATTGCTAAGGGGGAGTATATGTCATGTAGTCAATTTTTGTTTTGCACACTTAGTTGACAAAACTTTTCCTAAGCGTTGCCATCAATGCCAAAGGGGAAGATTGTTAGCATTTGACTGAATTGGTATATGACTGGTTAGTAAATGTGATGAAGAGATTGAGATTCATGTTTGATGACTAAGTTTTGTGTTGTCATTGATGTCAACAATGTTTTTATAGTCATCTAAGTCTTACAAGCCAACCAGTAAGGTATAACCGATACAAAAGACAATTTTACAGAGAACCTGTAATTAGAATCTCAATTGGTAAACTGAGATAGAGTAGCATTTTGACAACTAGTACAGGCGATTCATGAAGAGTTGGATGATACGGTTTTACAATGATGATGGTGATAGGTATTTGGAGCTATGTTCTCAATTGCATTGGCAGATTCAACTGGATGAGCGAGATTTGATTTACAGAACAAGTAAACTAGTAGAACACTTAATCGGTAGTGATTTAGTCACTTAAATCGATAATGCGACACAATTTTTAATTTATTATGTCGATGGCCGACATATGTAAAGTGTGCGATGTAAGTTTGTCTAGATTCATTGAACCTAGGAAATTGTTCCAAAGTTGTAGCCGACTAAAGGTAAATGTTTATAAAAAGTGTGATGAGGTATAAAGTTTGTATGTGTGTGAAGAGAGAATTCATGAGCGAATATTGTGAATGTGTTTGTGCAGTGATTAGGGAAGTTCTGTAATGAAGTGTTGATGATGTTTTAGGGATCGAAAGTGGACCTTATCAGACATAGAAGGTGTTACTTGAAGATCTTATCACTGTTGTTTTCTTAACAGTTTGCAGCAACAAAATCCCCTAACTGGGTAGGTCCTAACAGGCCTTAATCTATAAATCCCCTAACAGGGTAGCTCTGAATAATAGTATTAAATCCTCTTGCGAGGTTGATCCTAAAAGGTCATTGCTCCTAACATGGCTTATCATTCAAATCCCTTAACCAGGTGACTCTTAACCGGGTCTGCTCCTAATAGGGCATAGTTGTAAGACCTTAACCAGTTAAGATTTCTATTCTGCAGATAGTGACTCTTGTGGGTACCAACTCCCACCGTGGTTTTTCCCTTTTGGGTTTTCCATGTATAAATCTCTTGTGTTATGTGGAATTTGTTTTATTGGGAATTTTCTTATGTGGTGATATTTCTTATATGCTTGATAAGTTTTAAGTTGCTAAAGTTGGTGATCAGATTTATATTGTTTTTGCTTGCACTACTTCACCCCCCCCCCTCTCAATGCCTTATAAGTTCATCAAAAACAGTGCTAGTGCATTTTTGGGTTAATTTTTTTTATGTTCGGGTTTACTTTTCCATTTGATTTTGCATTCCAGAGGCTAGGGTTTGTTGTGTTGATGGTGTTTGGGCATTGCTCTATGCATATGTGATGTGATTGAATCCTTTTTTTGCTCCAACTAGTGTTTTGCACTATTCTGTTGAGGATTTGCAAGTTACTAGAGCAAGATGTATGCATTCCTTGTTGTGGAGGATGTATTTATGCAACTCCAACAAGAGGGATTATTGTGCCTCAATGTTGAGGATTATGTGATACCATTGGATTCATATTACTGTCCTATTTATGTGTTTATGTCACTTCTGAGGCTTTTCTTATAGTTGCATTATGATTCTTTGAGTGTATGACATGATCCTTGTCTTGTGGTATTCATTGTATATGCATAAGTTACCTATTATGATTCAGTTTGTGTTCATATTTGTAATGGCTTCTAGATGAGATGCATGTTGAGCTTCATGTTGCTTTTGAGATGTTCATATGTTCATGGGTTTTCCCTAAGGTATAGGAGCATGCTAGGGGAGTCAACTTTCAAGCAAGTGACTGGGGTCTTAAGGATTAGACACCCAAGATATCTGGGCATCTAGACTACCAAGATATCTCATGGGAGTTTTCTTTGTAATCAAGTGATAACATAATTAAATCTATAAGGGTTGGGTAGTTATAGGTTTTCACATTAAAAAGAATAAAATTGGTTTTGTGGCCTCAACTCACATTCTTCTTATGGTTGTATGGATCTGGGAATGGTTAGAAAGACCTTGGTGACCTAGGTAAGCTGAACTCCCTAAATATCCTCATAGGATGAGATAGCTCCACATGAGTATCACAAATGTCGAGAATAGGTTCCCAGGTTCCCATGATGACTTCATGTGATGACACTCTTATCCCTACATGTAGGTCCTATCTCCTTATGCTTCTTTTGTTGCACCTCTAGATGTCTCTATTCTTTATGTTGTGGCCATGTGTTTCATTTTTTGCATTCATGTTGGTGTCAAGTGGTGTCTTGTTGAGTCCTATGGTTGTTAGGTGTCAACCTAGGTCTAGAGTGTGGGTTGGAACCTTTGTCATCTCCTAGCACAGGGGGTGGTTCCTTTTTGGTTCCACATGGTCGGGTGGTTTGACGCCTTCTTCCATTGGGATCTTCATCTTCTTGGATGCTAGCATGCATGAATTGGATTCTTGGATTCTTCATTTGGTTATTCTTGGAGGTGATTTATATGTTCTTGGATAAAGAGGCAATGTATCATGATGCTTGTATTTTTAAAAGAGATCATGTATCCCTATGCTATGTAATTGTAAAAGTAAATATGTACCCTTATGTTATGTATCTTCTTATGAGGTAATTGGAAAGGATATGATTTAATAGCTAGGTGAAGTTCATGTGGAATATTCATTGATGCAATAATTACTCCTTCATGTAATGTTAGATTACAATGTTAGGTGAAATAAATAAATAATATTTTATACTTGTTTTGTGTAGATATATTTAATAAATGAATTGTATGTGTGAGCCTATGAAAATTAAATTGAAAAGATAGTAGTTGTTGTTTTAGACTATGTTTAAAGCAATGGAAATCTTCTAGTTGAAAGGAATTGTGTTATTTAGTTGAATAAGTAGTTATCATGAGATAGGTAATGATGCTTTAAGGTTTATCTAGTTTTGTTTAAAAAAATGGTTATAATATTTATGTTGTTGTTATAATGAATGTATGGATGGATAATAGGAGTATTTGTTTAGGTAGTCTAGGGAATGTGAGAAGTGGTTAAATTATGCTATGTGATTGAATTAAGCCTATGAGTTGATGAAAATGAAGTAGTTGAATGTTAAGTGAATGAATAGGTTGTGAGTTGGAATATGATGTTTTAAATGGTTATGTGATGTGTTGGTTTAATGTCAAGTAGTGATGTTGAGATACCCTAAGGAATGGATATGCATTGTATGGTTTAATTATGGAGTTAAGTTATTGCTGATTGGTTAATCTGCTTGTGTATTATTGTTTCATGGTTATGTCATGTATTTAGTAATGTTTCAATAATGGTTAAAGGAAGTAATGTGTTATCTAGATGTTTTGTTTTGATTAAGTGAAAACAGGTTTTTGAAAGGAAACCAAACCTTTTACATAGCAGGAGATCAAAAGAACTAGAAAGACCCATGCCCGATCACTTCAAAAACTAAAAATGATCCCAACCGAACAAAAAGGGATCTCAACACACATTACATAAAAAACCAGAAAAGGACAGCCTTAGGAAAGCAAAACGACAACAAAAAGATAGAGACCGAGACCACGGTCGAGACCAAGACAACTAGATGTTTTTCATGATATCTTCAGCATGGGCAACCATCTGCTTCATGTTGTCCGTAAAGGTCTTTAACTCATCTAGCTCATGACCTTTGATGTCGCCCTTGTTCCTAGTATTGGCTCTGGTCCTCTTCTCATGACCTTTTTTGTCTTGCTGCTCCTTGTCACCATCTTTCTCCGTGCTATTCTCAAATCTATTGATCAAGATGTTCATGTTGTCCACCGATGCTTTGAGGATCTGGAAGTTCTGTTCTACTATCTTCTTAACAGTGAGTTCCATCCTATCAATTCTGATGCCTAGATTGTTCATAGCAGTTTCCATCCCTTTCACCTCCTTATTTTCTTCTATCTCTTTAATGTTTTTTCCAGTTGCCAAAATTTTACCCACCATGCTTTCAATGACTTCCCCATTATTAATTGCAACTGCCAATTCTTTAACATTTTTCGACAGGGATTTCTCGCTTATCGTTGCTCTTTTGATAGCATTCATATATTTCTTCAAGTTGTCTATGTCCTTCACCATTGTACCGACGATATCATAGAAACCCTTTATACTCTCATTTTCTCCAACAAAGTCACTAAACTTATGACTTTTGTCCTCTTGATCCTCTTTCTGTAGACCTTGAGTGTTCAAACCCTCAATGTTGCCCATAATCGGATTCTCCTCCCCCTCCTTATCCTTTCCCTCATCATTTTTATTCTCCTTTGCCTCCTCATCAGAGTCAATCAAATTTGACTAATATCTTTATTACCTCCCTTGTTAATCTTCTTCCTCTGAGTTTTCTTTTTGGTACCTTTCCCTTTCTTTTTTTTAATGAATTTAACCTCAAAGGACTTGGCCTCAAACTCTAAAATATCTGAATCCACCACTATCCTTTTCCTCTTAACCTTGTTCCTCCCCTTTTTACTAGTCTCCTCTGAGTCGCCCTCGGTCTCTGAATCAAAGTTAAAACCACTGGCTTCACTCTATGTGTCCTCATCTCTTGCATATTTACCTTTAATATGTTTTTCAATGCATCTCCCTTTAAGCACTTTATAAACCAGAGTCATAAGACCCTGGTGAAGGGCATGGTCACTTTTGGGATCTTTCTGTATCTCTTTGATAGTATGGTCCATGGAACATGCAAGATAATATGGCAGGCTCACATTTTCCCCATGGAGGAAATGGTTGAGCAAACCAAAGTGGTGTCCATAGGCTCTAGTAAACCTACCATCCAAAGTAATATAAGTGATAGTAGCAAATAAAACAAACCTCCATGGCTTGCATATCCATTTTGGGGAATGATAGGAATTGTCGACTTTCACCATCTTCTTCTTCTCATCATCCGTGACTGGAAATCCATGGCCTACATATCCGCTACTTTATCGGAGATGCTGCAATCTCTATAAAATTCCATGCCCTCTATCATCATCCCCATGGCTTCAGCAATAATCTCCTCATCCATAGTCATCATCTAGGACCCAACCAGAATCTTGCCAATCTTCCAGTTCTTGATAAAATGTTTGGTAACCATAGGATCTTTCCCACTAAGCCTCTCCATAAACACACCCAGACCCCCCTGTTAAAGGATATCCCAGACTTTCATGTTCTTCCTCCATTCCGAGCAAGAGATAGGTTCGAACTGTTTTTTATTTCCTCCCATTTTTCCTTCGCTATCCCTGAATTTCCTTCTCTCGGCTCCAATTCTTCTTCTCTGGTTTCTGTGGATGCCCTAAAAAAAGCCCAAAATTTGTAACAAACAATTATGAAAAGACACTTAAATAAATGCACATTACCTCCGTAGTAAACCTGCTTCGAAATAAGTGGAAGAGGCATTTAGAAATTATGGTTGATAGTGCCATGTTGCCTCGTCTGGATATGGTGCAGATCGAGCAAGGATTTCACTTGACATGCGAGCTCACTCTCACCATAAATAGTAATGATTTCTTCCATTTGGCAAGCCAAGTTGGCTGCCCAGTCAGCACATGAATTTACTTCCCTATACACGTGTGTGAAAACACACATTTCAAATGTCTCACTTATTTTCTTAGCCGCTTTGATAGCATTGCTTATTGACCAGGATGGCAGGAACTTCTTATTCAAACAATTGATTATATTCAATGAGTCTCCTTCACACCAGACTCTGGTGCAGTTGGCTTCCTTAGCAAGGACCATCCCGTGGTATGCAATCATAGCCCCAGCTACATGATTTGTCTGATTTCCAATAGGTATGCAATTTATAATTTTGCATTTTCCCCATTCGTCCCTAAGGACCACACCACATCCCGCAATACCAGGATTACCCTTTGATGCACCATCAAAGTTAATTTTCATCCAACCATTGGGAGGGCTAACCCATATCACACCCTCTCTAGGATTGGTCTGAAAGTGTTCTCGACCTTTTAATCTCCACTTCTTGAAGATTGTTTGATCATCCTTGTCTTGAGGATTAGCAATACCACCTATGATATTCATATTTTCCACTATATTTCTTTTTATTTTCTCAAACACAATTTGAGCCTTAGACACCTTCTCTCTGAATACTCTTTCATTTCTCTCTTTCCATATACCCCAGCACATATGGGGTAAAGCTAATTTCCACAACAAAATAGTAGACTTATTCCTTGATGGATGTTGGCAAGAATTAAAAACCTCTTGAACTGAATCTGGGAAACCCCAACTGATATTGAAGTGATCCAGAGATCTTCCCCAGACATCAGCAGAGAAGGGATAGTGAAAGAGCAGGTGGTTGATGGTCTCCTCATTCTGCATGCAAAGAAAACAAACACTAGGCATACACATACCTCTTTTTGTGAGGTTATCAATAGTTAGAATTTTATCTTGAAGGATTGTTCAGAAGAAAATATTAATTTTAGGGATAAGGCCTTTCACCCAAGCCTTAGCCCAACATGGGCTCTCCATTTTAGAATATTGTTGATAATAAAGAGAGGCCACAGTAAATTTACCATTTGTTGTGAGTTTCCAAATTAACTAATCTTCATCTTCCACCACTACCATGGAATTCATTATTTTGTTTAGACTTCCCAAGGAATGATCAACTTGAGATAAATCCTTCCACTGTCCATCTTGTCAGTAATCACCCACCATAGATCCATATCTTTCCTTGCACTGATTCTGAAATCTACTCCACTTAGGACTTCCAGTCAAAGGGGACTCAAGCAACCAGGAGTCTTCCCAGAATTTGATAAGGTTCCCTTTCCCCATCTTCCATTTTACACCTCTGGCAATTAAATCTCTTGTTCTAGATACATATTTCCAAATATTGGAACTAATTGGGATATCTTCCACTTTGAGGAAGCTTAGAAGTGTAGGACATTTCCTTTTATACTTGTTCTCCCATATCAGTTTCCATTCTCCCTAGCTTTTATACCCTCTCCAAATCTGCTTGGCCATAAGGTATTCATTCATGTCTCTTATTCTTCTAAGACCCAAACCTCCCTTTCTTATTGGCTTACAGACCTTATCCCATGCAATTAGATTCATTCTCTTCTTCTCCTCAACCCCTGTCCACAAAAAAGTTCTTTGGATCTTTTCAATAGCCTCCGCATACTTGGCAGGAATTCTAAAAAGGCTAATGGCATAAAGAGGTATACTTTGAAGAGTTGATTTCAACAACTGAGCCTTACCAACTTGGCTAAGAGGAGAGCCCTTCCAGCCAGCTAGCTTCTTGTGGAATTTATCCACCAAAGCTCCCTAAAAAGTGTCAGGAGGATCTTGGCATAAGGGGAGCCCCAAGTAGGAAGCAGGAAGACTCCCTAATTGACACCCCAAGATATTGCTTATTTTAATCTTCCTTCTCTCCAAAGTGTTGATGAAATAAACAAAACTTTTAAACCAATTAATAAGTTGTCCAGTAGCTAATCCATAACTATCCAATGCTTTCTTTAAACTTCTAGAGTCCTACATTGTAGCCCTCCCCATAATTATAGAATCATCCACAAACTGTTGGTGGGAACAAACTTGACCCACTGAAGATGGTTTCAATCCAGAAAACTCCCCCTTCTCGACTAGCTTCCCAATGCCCCTCCCCAGACATTCCGCCATGATAATAAAAATAACCGGTGAAAGAGGATCTCCTTGTCTGAGTCCCCTTAAGGACTTGAAGAAAGGGGATGGAGAACCATTAATTAAAACAAAAAAAAGAAGCTGAAGAGACTAATTGCCTTATAAGACTAATACTTCTAGAACAAATACCAAAAGCAGAGAGAACTTCCATCATTAAATCCCTATCCACTCTATCATAGGCTTTAGATAGGTCAAGCTTCAAAAGAAGCCTTTTTTTAAGCATTAGAAAATGAACATATATATATATATTATGTAGGAGAAAAAGTGACACTAAGCAAACATGCCCAAATCTCACTTTCAACCACACACTTGTGGAATACGAAAGAGCCTAGAGGTATCACACAATTGGCTACTTCTTTTTGTGGAAGAGAGAGCCACGGGATACCTATTAGGATTTCTATTCCCTTGTTGTAATTGAAAGATAAAATGATGCAAGTTCAATCCCTAACCCCAAAATGCAAGTAGGAACTAATGACAAGATTGTAGAATTGAACTTAAACAATGGAAAGCTGTAAATACAAGGATAAGACAAGAATGTAAATGCGTACCTGGAGTTAAAATATGAATGAAAATGTTCGGGACGGGGGCGCAGGCGCCACTATCCTGATTCTGCCCCTGAAACTGCTCCGGAAACTGTTGTTTTGCACTTTGGAAAAAGCTGTCAAAAATGCTGAAAATGTTGTTTGTCAGGAGGACCAGGGCGCCCCACGCCCCTATCCTGGTCTTTTGCTTTGAAATTTGGTATGAAGGTCTGTCTCAGTCTACTACTTCCGGATTTGTAACTTGCGGCGTCGTCCGAGTCCCGAAACTTGCACTTATATCTAAAAAAGTGTTTGGGCGGCTATATAGGGTTTTGCCTTAGTCAAACCCCCGCTTTGGTGATTTCCACCTCCACGAATAGCCAAGTTGTATTGTAAAATGTATTGTGTGTGCAGACCTAGTGTGTGTGCAAGGTCCTAAAATGCAAGAAAGCAAACTAGAGCAACCTAGAAAGTAAACCCTAATTGCTTGTAAATGATAATGTAAATGCTCTAAATCAAGATGCACAGTGATTTAAAGCATGAATAAAGGATATATTGAAGCTTATGCAAAGACATGAAAACAACATGAAATCATACCCAACCCTCAAGGGAGGAGTACAAGCCAATCTTCAGTCGGTAATCTCCTATTGTTCTTCAATGTCTTCCAAGCCCTAAATGAATGAATGAAATTGATCAATGCTTGATAGATGGATGTTGAATGTTGTTGAAGTCTTCAAAGATCTGCTCTTTCGCTGCCTATGAGGTCCTGAAAATCAAAAATCGGATCCTTTCAAATGAAGAAAGAGAGCTCTTATATATGAAACCCTAGGTCTTAATTTCATCTTTTGGCCAACCTAGAGATTGAATCTCCCACCAATTTCTTGGGGTTAAGCCTTATTTTATGATTGGATCGTGCTCCTAAAATTTCGAGAAAAATGTCCGGGACCATGTGCACTCCGGGCGCCATGGTCCCGACAACTTTTCACCAAATTTTCAGGGCCGTCAGATATGATGATTTTAGAGAGAATCCCGAAGTTACAGGTGATTTCGAGATGTTTTGACCCCCGAAACCAAGCCCCCAAGTTCAAAATAGGACCTAATTAGGGTTTTTGATTAAATGATGTATTGGAGGAATAAAATGAAAAGGGCACGCTTTAGCTAAAGGGCCCAACTTTATGATGCAAAGGACGACGAAATAGGACCTTAGACCTAATTAATTTGATTAATTAAGTGCTTAAGGAGAAATGCAATGCCAAATGCAAAATGCGCCAAGGCGGGTGCTAAACTAGGTGTGAAATTGTACCACCCTAGCAAGTGCGTACAATTTACGATGCTACATTTAGCCCCCACTTTAGCGGTCATATGAACACTACGTGCATATGCAAGCTAAAGTACAGAAAAGTAAACATTATTTGAAAAAGGATATATCCATAAGTCTGTCGAACGAAGCCCCCAGCGATATCTGCAGTACACAGTTAGGAACCGCACCCTACAAAACACATGTTAGATCACAAAATCACCTAATGCTTACTAAGGAAGGTGATGAAAATTCGAGGGTAGCTATATGCCCCCCCCTGTTTCGGCTTGCTAATTTTAGTGAGTTGAAACAGGGTATCATGTTTACCACTTCGAATTATTAACGAATATTGATGACAAATGCTCACAAGAAGATTTGATATGAGATCAAAAACTAATGGAGAATCATTTGGTAAGAAAGAGGACTAAATCTCAATTCCAACACAACAAAGAGTGTGAGGATTTGAGAGTTCTCTAACACAAGATGAAGGATGTAAATGGAAACAAAATGCAAAGAGAAGAAAAGAAAGGAAAAAAGCATGAATACACACATTGGTGATCCATGAGAAGAATAGTGAGAGAGAAAACATGGACTTCTCGCCCCTAGATCTTGTCTAGGTGATCCATGGGAAAAGGACATGGAAAACTAGCCCCTAGAGTCTGTCTAGGTGATCCATGTAAGGGAGGAGAGTGAGGAAGTCTAGCCTTATGCTACTAGTTCCACTCAACCTCGTGCATGTGTGTGTAAGGGAGGTTAGAAGCACCTCATAGGAGTCTATGCCCGAGTATGCTACAACCTGTATATGTATAGTACAAAAGCGTGACATCTCGCTCTAGGAGTCTGTGCTCTAGTTCCAAGAATGACCCATTGCTCAAAAAGTGTAATGTTTATGTCATAAGAAAAGTAGAACAAGGATACCTACCTTCATCACAAAAGAAGATACCCCAAAAATGCAACAATGTCATAGATCCAAGCAAGAGAGTTTTACACTCCTTAAGCAAGGATAAGATAGTTGAAAAGGGATATCCTGTAGTATGTGTAAAGGAGATCCTTAGAGGAGAAGAGATCTTTGTACAAAAGACACCTATCCCTGAGAGAAATTGTCTTAGACAAATATAACATCTTCTAGAATAAGACAAAGAAGAAAATAAGAATGCAATACTTCCTTCTTTTGTGAGGTGAAAGTGATTCTTAATGAAGGATGATGCTCTTTTTAACCCAATTGGCAGAGTGAATTCATTATAGATGTATTTTACCAAGTGCAAAAGAGGTTGTAGTCAAGGACTTACATCTCTTGTAAGAGAGAATCCTTAATCAAACAACAACAAATGCATACAAGGAATAACATCAAGTAATAAAGTTCACACCATCCACGAACTAGGAAAAAGTGGATCCTTAGATAAAAATAAGGAAAGATCATTGCCTCCCAAGGATAAGGATAATGAGAAGGTCTTACACAATCTTCTAGGGAGAGATTTAGACATAAGCAAAAGAAGAGATGTATGAAATCACTCTTGTCCCCATAGGAACAAGAAAATTAGGCTATTATGTTGCTTCAAAAAATATGATTGCACTTGAAATTGTACCATCATGAATGACAATGAGCCCCCAGTAAATGAGCTACCAATGTCACATAATGATGAGCAACATAATAGCCATTAATGTTATTTAAAGACATGATAGACTGAATGAGGTATTTGAATATGACATGCTAAATGCTCAACTATAAGTGAGATCAAAAACATGTATAAAATGATAAAAATTGAAGAAGAAAAGTCACAAGAAATCTTAGAAGAGGGATGAGTGTAATTTATTAGAGCCTTATCCCTGGAGGAAAGGACTTTATGATGAATAGGAGATAAAGATTCATAAGTGGATTTAGAAATTTGAAGGGAGTCATAAAGAGGTTTGTTCATCGCCAAGATTTCCTTATGAGGGGAATGAGAGTTGATAGAAGTAAAAGATGATTTAGTTGAAGTGAGATCATCATCACTACTAAATATAGCATTCACATTAAGGGATGGTCTTTTAGATGCTTTAGTGCGTTTGCAGGGATTATAGCCGAGTCCAAAGGCATAATTGTGAAAATTAGTCTCTAGAGAAACTTTTATCCCTTGTTCATGAGCGCCACAACCATTTCCATGATACCCATGCTTAGCAAAAATGCGAAAACCACGACCATAACGATCAGCCATTTCAGGAAGAGAAGGTAGTTTTTCATAAGACAAAGAATCAAACTCTTCATAATTAGAGGTGTGAGGAGAAGAAGTTTGAGAAGCGGCCACAAAATTATTGCTCATAGGTTCAAGTAAGACTGATTGATCTCTAGTTTCTTCCTTCTCTTTAACTTTAAGCACTCTAGGAGGAACCCTATTCTCACCTACAAAGGTGGGATTGAAATCAAGAGATCCCCAATCGTCTTCTGCGAGAACCTTCTCAGGATCAAAAGCCTTTTCATGTGTAGACTCAAGTCGAGAAGGATCTTCTTCAGGAGCTTTAGACTCATCCAAAGAATTTTGATTATTAGAGGGTGATGATTCATCCATAGGTATCTTGTTTAACGAGTCATCACTAGAAGAGAAAGGCTTGGAAGAACTCCCTTTGGAAGTAGATGTTTGCAAACAAGCCTGAAGATTAGTATCACCTATCAAGGTATATGTTTAATTATTATAAATAAATTTAACTTGTCTATGCAATGTAGAGGGGACAGCTTGCATACTGTGAATCCAAGGTCTCCCTAACAACAAGTTGTATGTTAGATTTCCCGACATAACATGGATAGGAGTAGGCAAAGTGACAGGTCCCACTGTGATGGGTAAGGTGATAATACCTAATGAAGACTTAGCCACATTATCAAAGCCTCGAATGGGACGAGAGTCAGGCTCAATAAGGGATGTATCCACATTCATCTTATGCAATAGATTAATGCTACACACATTAAGGCTAGAGCCATTATCTACCAGTGTTCGTCTTATAGTAGTGTCATTTATGATAACCACAATCATCAAGGGATCATATTGATGTTGAATTTCACTAGTAGGCAACTCATCTTGGGTAAACACAATTTGAGCTTTAGGATTCATCACAGAGTTAACCAAAGACACTATATTACTAGATGTATTAGGTGGAGGCACATTCAAATCTTTCAAGGCATCTTGTAACATTCCATGATGAGCAGAAGAAGTTTGGATCAAATCCCAAAGGGATATCTTAGCAGGGGTAGCTTTAAGTTGTTCTATGAGATCATATTCCTTACCAAGAACTTGTGAAATACGTGGAGCTTGCGGAAGAATTGGTTGAGAAGGAGGAAGTGAAGTTGGGATAACTGGAGGAGGATTAGGTTGCCTATTGTTTCTTTTGTTATAAGTATGAGCAACCGCATGATAACTCTCTCTAGTTAGTTGCTTAGCATACTCATAAGGGCTCTTAGAAGAATAACCTCCTTGCACAGTAATAATAGGTTTCTTAGGAGTGCAAAAAGAATCATTAGCATAACCACCTTGAACCACTAAGATAGGCTTATTTAAAGGTTGAGAATTTTGAGAAGGACAAGCACCTTGGACGGTGAAGAGAGGTTTGTTAGGTGTTTCATTCACATGTATCAAATTGATTGAGGATGGTTTAGAGGAATGAAAAAAAGTGTTGGAAGAATTGTTGATGGTCTTCTCTTGCACCAAAATCTCATCACGGATTAAATCAATTTTAGGAGAGAGACAAGGGGTAGGCATTGATGTTCTAGTAGGAAGAGGAAAGGTCATATCATCCTCTATCATCAAATGATCTACATGGGGAATAAACTCTCTAGGAGAAGGATCAACATTACTCTCTAAAGTCTCACTTTTGAGAGGGAGATCTTTGAAAGAGATGTTAATCATCTTGCTTTGAACTAGGGTATCCTTATGAGTAGAACCAAGTTGAGGAGAGGGAGATGCTTTATTTTTAGAGGGAGAATAATTGAGATTCAAGGAAGGTGAGAAATTATCAAGGGAGAGAGAATAATCTACACCTTCTTCTAATGGTTCATCCCAAATAGTGAAGTGGTTGAAAGGAATGTTTGAAGTATTGTTAATTTCGGGAGAGGAGATAACATTGTTTATTAATTCCTCATCCTTAGGAGGGAGAGCATCAATAGATGTGTTAAACTCATCCTCTTTCCTCAAAATATATTCAATATGATCTTTAGGGGAGAGAGAATTAAGGAAATTGCTTATTATTTCATCTTCTTTCTCTAAGGGATGCTTATGGGTAAGACAAACTTTAGGAGAAGGGTAAGCATTTATCATTAATTCATCATCTCTAGTGGGAATTTTGTTGGAAAAGGAAATGCCATCACTAGGAAATGTAGGGATAATGTCATCTTCTTGCACAAAAGGATCCTCATGAAGGGTGTGTTTTTTAGGAGGAACATGAACATATTTCTCCAAAGATTCATGCTTAGGAAGGAGATCTTTGAAAGAAGTGTTCATACCCTCTTGTTGCACTAACATGCCCCCATTGGAAGGACCAACTTTAGGAGAAAATAAGTCAATGTCCATCAATACCTTTTCACTTAGAGAGGCATCATGGAAGGAAGGTGAAGTAACATTAAGAAAGGTGTTTATGATATCATTCTCTTCCTCTAGGATAGCTAAATAGGGAGGGCACATTTTAGGAGAATTGTCAAGATCACTCTTAAAGTCTTCATCCTTAGAGCATGGGAGAGTCTCAAAGGGATTGGTAGCAACTCTTTTAGGCACTAAAATGTTGTTATAGATGGGAGGAGGTTCTTTAGGAGCAGGAAAAATTGAAACAAGGGAAGCTAACCCATTATCACATCTATGAAATGAATGCATCATGACAACAATTTTCCTCTTTCAAATGATAACACATGCAAAATAGAAGGAAATGTTTAATTTTAACCAATGTAAGCACTTAGAATATAGATTTAGAAAATGAAATTTATGATTCAAATGAGTTCCTAAATCAGATTTGAAATTATTGATCCCAATTAAGCTATCCACAAGTTCAACTTTGAATTGAAAAATTAGGGTTTTAGCAAAAATTTCCTCTAAATTTTTAAATCTTGCAAGAAATTAAAACTTGTAAATACAAATTTGAATTTGAAATAGCATAAACACTCAAATTTGAAAACATAAATCAGAATTTAGAGAAGATTGGAGTTCACGTTGGGTTCACCAAAAATGTGTAGGAGAAAAAGTGACACTAAGCAAACATGCCCAAATCTCACTTTCAACCACACACTTGTGGAATACGAAAGAGCCTAGAGGTATCACACAATTGGCTACTTCTTTTTGTGGAAGAGAGAGCCACGGGATACCTATTAGGATTTCTATTCCCTTGTTGTAATTGAAAGATAAAATGATGCAAGTTCAATCCCTAACCCCAAAATGCAAGTAGGAACTAATGACAAGATTGCAGAATTGAACTTAAACAATGGAAAGCTGTAAATACAAGGATAAGACAAGAATGTAAATGCGTACCCAGAGTTAAAATATGAATGAAAATGTTCGGGATGGGGGCGCAGGCGCCACTGTCCTGATTCTGCCCCTGAAACTACTCCGGAAACTGCTGTTTTGCACTTTGGAAAAAGCTATCAAAAATGCTGAAAATGTTGTCTGTCAGGAGGACCAGGGCGCCCAGCGCCCCTGTCCTGGCAGGACTAGGGCTCCCCACGCCCCTGTCCTGGTCTTTTTCTTTGAAATTTGGTATGGTCTGTCTCAGTTTGCTACTTCCGGATCTGTAACTTGCGGCGTCGTCCGAGTCCCGAAACCTGCACTTATATCTGAAAAGGTGTTTGGGCGGCTATATAGGGTTTTGCCTTAGTCAAACCCCCGCTTTGGTGATTTCCACCTCCACGAATAGCCAAGTTGTATTGTAAAATGTATTGTGTGTGCAGACCTAGTGTGTGTGCAAGGTCCTAAAATGCAAGAAAGCAAACTAGAGCAACCTAGAAAGTAAACCCTAATTGCTTGTAAATGATAATGTAAATGCTCTAAATCAAGATGCAAAGTGATCTAAAGCATGAATAAAGGATATATTGAAGCTTATGCAAAGACATGAAAACAACATGAAATCATACCCAACCCTCAAGGGAGGAGTACAAGCCAATCTTCAGTCAGTAATCTCTTATTGTTCTTCAATGTCTTCCAAGTCCTAAATGAATGAATGAAATTGATGAATGCTTGATAGATGGATGTTGAATGTTGTTGAAGTCTTCAAAGATCTTCTCTTTCGCTGCCTATGAGGTCCTGAAAATAAAAAATCGGATCCTTTCAAATGAAGAAAGAGAGTTCTTATATATGAAACCCTAGGTCTTAATTTCATCTTTTGGCCGACCTAGAGATTGAATCTCCCGCCAATTTCTTGGGGTTAAGCCTTATTTTATGATTGGATCGTGCTCCTAAAATTTCGGGAAAAATGTCCGGGACCATGTGCACTCCGGGCGCCATGGTCCCGACAACTTTTCACCAAATTTTCAGGGCCGTCAGATATGATGATTTTAGAGAGAATCCCGAAGTTACAGGTGATTTCGAGATGTTTTGACCCCCGAAACCAAGCCCCCAAGTTCAAAATAGGACCTAATTAGGGTTTTTGATTAAATGATGTATTGGAGGAATAAAATGAAAAGGGCACGCTTTAGCGAAAGGGCCCAACTTTATGATGCAAAGGACGACGAAATAGGACCTTAGACCTAATTAATTTGATTAATTAAGTGCTTAAGGAGAAATGCAATGCAAAATGCAAAATGCGCCAAGGCGGGTGCTAAACTAGGTGTGAAATTGTACCACCCTAGCAAGTGCGTACAATTTACGACGCTATATATATATATACATACATATATATGTATGTATATATATATATGTATGTATACATATATATATATACATATATATATACATACATATATATATACATACATATATATATATATACATATATATATATATACATACATATATTTATATATATATACATATGTATACATATATATATATATATATATACATACATATACATATACATACATATATATATACATACATATACATATACATACATACATATACATATACATACATATATATATATATACATACATATCTATATACATATATATACATATATATACATATATATATATATGTATGTATATATATATGTATGTATATGTATATGTATATATATATGTATATGTATGTATATATATACCAACCTCTACATCTTGAAACATCAATTAGGTTGACTAGAACAGGAGACATGCATAAGTCCTATCAAGTCGGCCACCAAACATAATTATGGTGAATGTGGTCCAATCTAGGGGATATAGAGGACATAAAACATAATATTCTTGAATAGACCGAAATATTGAGAGGGGGGGGTGTGGGTGAATCAGTATTCCCCTTTATAAAGATTAAAACTAAACTTTTGAAACTTAACTTATTATCAATTAACTTCAACCCAAAATAAATGCATGCAATATAACTAAAATAAAAGAAATGCACAACTATAAGAGACACTATATTTCTATATGTGGAAAACCCAAATGGGAGAAACCATAGAGAGGGTTAACTCTCAAGAAGATATAAATAGTTATATGAAGACTACAAGGCTCACAGTCGGAGGGCTCACTCCTCGAAACACAATGACTTATTGCTAGAAGGCTCACTCCTCAAAATACAATGACTTACTGCTAGAAGGCTCACTACCAAGAAATAGAAACAAAAATCAATTGAGAAAATTGCATCTACACATGCATGGGACCAATTCCTGATAAGCTCAGACATCCAAACAACTGCTTGTAGTAGATCTTGTCATGAATCTTTGCAATTCTAATTCAATCTACCTTCTCCAAACACTATCGCATCACTTTTTCCTTTCTTCTTCAATACATGAACTCACAAACACTCTCATTTGCACTCGCATTTACACACTCATCCACTATATTCACTCTTCATCAAATCATCCCACAACTGGATCATATCATAACATACACACGCGCGCGCACACACACATACACACATGCTACTAGTATATTCAACAAGTAGGTCTTAAGAACACTCTCTCCAAGAATACTTCTTCATTGGTCTTCTACATTATTTCCTACAAGAATATTCCAACTGTTAGATTACATGTTACATGCACTGGAACAAAACAAGAACAAAAATATTCAAAGTCGGCTAGACTTGGAATGAAACATATATGCAAAATTTCACAAGCACAGTTCCGAAGGACAACAACATGATCCAACTTGACAGAAAGAAATTAATATCATTAACAATATATTTTAAAAATATCATCATCAAAAACCAAAATGCGAAGGAATGTGGAGCACTGCAATCATTGTCAAACACCATCAATACTGAATATACTCATGGGGCACAAACTTCGGAGCACCAAAACAATTACTACAATCAACAGTAAAACTCAAATAAAATTTACACTCACAACATACATTTCTAGAGCAACATCCTTATGAAAAACACATCTACAATATCTACAATGACTGCAACACATCTGCAACCTGGCATATCAATGATGTTCTTCACCTAAATATGCATACCTACCTATCTTCCACTGTTCTATATCATACATACCTATCACTTCTCTACAACGCTTATGCATACTCCTCTGCAACTAATTTTCTATATCTAGACCAATCCAGATCACTAGGTTTGACATCAATGACAACCAAACATATATATTTCTAACAATCTCCCCTTTGTCATTGATGAAAAAACATGTATAACTACTTTTATCCCTGTTAGAAACATTTACTCTATTCTCCATATCTCTCTCCCTTAGGAAATGTCAATATTTCTTCTTAATTATCAATATTTCTCCCCCTTTGACATCAAGGACAAAAGGTAACAACAAAAAGGTTACCGCAAAACTATATTTCCCCCCAAAAATATTTTAATTGTGTTTCACATGAAAAATTCTCTTACACCTTTCTTTAAGTTCAGGAAGAAAGATCTTTTGGGAATGGGTAAGTGCACCAAGATGGTGAATAGAAAAGTGGCCACATGAAAAAAATAAACAAAATTTTTCATAACCCATGCTTGTTCTGAAAATTCAAAAATGTGCTAGCCTTGGTAACCCCAAGCCTAGCCAAAAACAATTAAAAAAACAAAAAGTTCCTCAAAACCTGTACGGGTTTTGAGTAACATTATGTTTTATAATAAAAAATCAAAAGTTCCTCAAAACCCATACGGGTTTTGAAGAACATTATATTTTTTGGTAACCTGCGGATGTTGGCCATTTTCAATGCCAAAACCCATGGAACAATAGCAAAAGGAAGCCAAAAAACCACAGAAGCCGCATGGGTTTGGAATCATTTTGGATTTTTCCAGCATTAAGAGCAATTTTCAACAATGGCACCCCATCAAACAAGTAAGATTTGATTGGTTTGATTATTTTTGTTTACATTTTAATTGAAGTAAGATTTTTTAATTGATTTAAGTTTTGTTTTTATTAATTTGATGTCAGATTCTACAAACAATCCCCAAAAATGAAACAGACAACAAAGACCTCCTCCTGCACAAGCAACACAAGCAAACCCTGTAAACATTGCACACAAGCAACAAGAAAATCTTCAAGACGTTTCCCCACAACCACAAAATCTTCAAAATGTTGCTACTCAACAACCACCGCCACCCCAAAATCCTCCACGTCCTACATTAGATCATGTAGATGCCATACAAGAGGATCTCATCAATCGCCTTACATAAAATAGTGCCCAAATTTTTATATTGGTGAATAATTTGAGGTCTTGTAGTCTTGAGCACCACTCAACCCTCACCACAATGCTATAAACAATGGCCAATAGTGCAAATGAGGTATCTAGGGAGGTTACAAAATGGGATTCATGAAGGGATAGATGTTGAACATTTTATGCGGATGGGTTGTTATATGATCAAGTAAAAATGGTTGGGAATAGGGATTTGCCTTAGGTCGAACCCCGATTTTGGAATTAACCATGAAATAGAATTGAAATGTAAATGAATTGCTATAATGGAAATGATTTCTTTCAAGGAAATGCTAACAATGTTTAAAACACTAATGATATACCTTTATATGAAGTTTTGTTTGTCTTCACAAAAAAATAGGGTTTCATGTATTCTTCATAAAACATAGAACATGAATGTCATCTCCAATGCTTGAATCTTGACTTTACTTTTGCTCAAATGCTTGAAAGAAGACTGATTGCTTGCTCACTTGAATTTGAAAGAATGCTTGATATGTGAGTGAATTCGTGGATGTGGATTATCAAAATGAGAGGGGTAGACCTCATTTTATATATGATTGCTCAAAAAACTAATTAATTTTTCGAACTGAGTCGACACAAGATCAAGATTCCCACTCATTTCAAATGACCTTTGAGAGGCCCCAAAATTGGCATTGATTGGCGCTCTGGTCCCTAAGGACCAAGGCACTAGCGCTCTAGTCTTGACCAATCATGGACTCAAAAAATTGGGGGAGAAAGTGCAAGTATTGAAAAATATGAGTTTGGTGTGTGGTGTGAGTAGAATCAAGGCTCCAATTAGGTCGTGGGGGATGAATGCATGGTGAGGATCCAAATGAGGACAAAATTGTAAGGAAGTACAATTTAGAACCCTACACTTGGTAGTCTCTTCAAGTTGAATAAGCCTCTTCACTCAAAGCTTCTCTCCCACCTTCCCATCTACACAACCTATCTCCTTTTTCTTTTTCCCAAAATTTTTGAGATGCAAAAAGTCCCCTCTTCTTCTCCACTCTCTAAATAGAGTAGGAGAGAGGAACTCTCATTAAGGGAGGAGGTGACACTTGTCACCCCCAACTTCCATCCACCTCAAGGATGGAAAAGATGGAGATGGGGCCTCCTCTTCTCTTCTCCAATCCTCCACCTAGCTATCACCTTTCTCTTAGAACAAACAAGTGTCCTCTTACTTACCTTAAGAATAAGATTTCATTCTTTTGCACATCTTGAGAAAGAGGGAAGTTTGGGATGGAATCTTTCAATCCCAACCATCTCAATTCCGTAGGTAATTAAAAATCCAAAATAAAATGGGTCAAAAGTCATAAAAATCAAATAAAACCCCCTTAAAGCACCCCCAACCCCTAGCCTTATGAGCTAGGGGTCATTTTGCATTATAAAAAAGGTGATTTGCACCAAAGAAATGCATCCAAACAAACATAAAAATAAACACAAAAACATACATCTATAATCTAAATGCCACACCACACATTTACACAGAAAAACACATTTACAACATATTACACATAAATCCTAATCTTTCCTAATAGGTTAGAACTGGTTTAACCTAGGTCAACACAATAAGGGTTACATCTTGTCCCCGCATCCCCATTGGCATCTAGCAAGATGTATTACAGTAGGTGACAAGGAGCATGCATGATGCAAGCACAAGCTTGCTCTATCGCAAGAGGTCATGCACATTACAAAGACCCCATGATTAGATAGAAAGTTGTGTTGTGCTAGATGACCATGGATGACAAATCATGTCTATGAATTCCAGTGGCCAGCAAGTTGTGTTATGCTACATGATTCATAAATCACCGCTGTCTTAGGGAGCACAAAAAATGAGAGATCACAAACTAGCAAGTTGCAATATGCTAGGTAACTAAGGTGAGTCATATGAATTCAACTGACCTGCAAGTTGTGCATGTTGGGTGATTCATAGACCACCAATGCCTCAGCGAGCATAAGGAAGAAAAGACCATAAACTAGCAAGCATCATTATCGTAAATGATTACAATGAGTCATATAAATACCACTCGTAAGAAGGTTGTGTTATGTTGGGCGATTCATACAACACCAACGCCTCAAGGAGTGTAAATAACAAAAGATCACAAACTAGCAAGTTACGTTATGCTAGGTGATGAAGGTGAGTCTAGTGATAAAACCAACAAAACTTTAGCCTTATGAGGAAAACAAGAATCAACATGCATGGATGTCCAATTTGAATGATAGATGAGAAAAATTGTTGTTTACTCTAACTCGAAGTAAGCCTTGCTCCTCCAAAATTTATGCTGCGTGAACACCAAAAGGAAATGCTCAAGACAAGAAACTACCAACCAATACATTTGATGATATGTTAACAAAACATATATTTCATGGTTTATTCGAAGCAATATTATGCATAAGAAAAAAAAATTGTTGTATGAACACCAAAAGAGTGCTCAAGACAACAGACCACCAACCAGTGCATTTGATAAAATAACATAACAACATGGTTTGAGATACATTTTGTGGTTTATATAGAAAAAATATTATGCATACGAAAGGAATTAAGCATACAAAAGCTTAAGGTAGAGACAATCAGATTTGTCAAATTTTAGTGTTCAATGTCCTCTTTTGTTACAATTTTGAAATCATCATAATTGGTGGTTTGTGCCCCTTCCTCAAGCTCTTCCTGTAAAAGAACTAGAAAAATTGGAATTTACAAATAAAGTAGCAGCACTATGTACATGATATAACTTTCTCTAACGCACATCCAATATTTGATTTAGCACTTTATATCTAATGAAGGCATGGAAGTACCATTACCTAGCAAAAACATGTGCAACTACTATAGAGAAACATTAACTAAATATATATGTATGCATGTGTGTACACACACACAGAGAAGTTAACCATACTATCAAGTTATCCAAATTAGAGCACCACTTTGGAACTGGACCTAAGGAAGGAATAAAATAGGATAGAATTTAAGTTGACTCTAGAGCCATGAGCATTAATCCACAGTTTCTAATTACACAAACGTCATTGATATTTCCAGATGAGGGTTCAATGCTAGTCATCCCATCTCCCTGAAAATAAAACTAGATAAGTAGAATAAGTAATCCAAAAAAGCCATAATTTGAATAGTGCAGCCCACTGGCACATACCTGTCCATAGTATGAAATGATATGGAAAGTAAAATGAGTAAAACTGTACCTATACAATTTATGAGCATCTTAGGTCATATATGTAGAAATATGTAAAATAAAATAAACAAATTTGAATAACTGATATCAAAACCAACATTGTTGATATTATGATGTTAAGTTTTAACTCCATTCTTGACAATTCCCTACATGACTAATATGACTTCTGAATTAAGATACCTCTAAGGTATTATTGTCTTGATTCTCCATCCTTAAAACTAACATGCATCCATCACCCTGCACACGGAGTTCCATTGACCGGAATAATTTATCCTTTGCAATGCAAAATTTGTATCTAATGATTTACAGACCTCCACTTTACTATGCAGCTTTCAGCATCCATCCCAAATCAAGTACTCGTTCTCTAGCATATGCCCTAGCATTAGCTTCATCATCTCTTGAGCTTGTCTGAGTACTCCTTAGCACACCTAGCTTTCATATTTCTTGCCTTCTTAAATGCCTTGTCCACTTTAATTTTTTCTTTGGAGGGAAGCAAGACAACCAATTTCGCTTCCAGCCCATACGCATCAATTGTGTAGTGGATAAAAAAATCACACTTGTAACACCAAGTATCCTGACATCATTCATGTGAAAATCAAATGAATACTCAAGAAGGGGAAACAAATCAGTGGATGTAAAATAAGGGAAACAAATGAATGTAAAATAAGGAATAGTTTTTGGACTCGGACTTGGATTCCACTTGGCAGTCCAAAATTTTGATTCGGAATTGAGACTCGAGAAAAAACTCAGCACAGACTTGAAAAAAAAAGCATTTTAATTACACACAAAAATATAGAATTAATGCATATTACAACATTTTACATCTTCCTCTTCACTGGTCTGGTGAAAACTTGAGGAGAGGTTCTAATAATTGCATTTGAATCTTTGATATTGCTAGCATGATACTTCATCATTGATCGATGATATAATGATAGTGATAAAATTAGTTGTCTTAGTTCTCGATTCTGGTCTCTGTTGTCATTTTATGACACCCTTGGGTCCATCAATGAGAACCGATTAGAGATATGTTCCATGGACTAGCACTACCTAGTTGATCAGGGAGAAAAACAGTGAAATCATGGTTTGAAGTGTTGCCTTGTCGGAAGTTCCTTGGCTCTCTCTTTCTCTTCTCCAGAACTTTGGAACCCGGAGGTTCCAAGTTTCTTTGCCTTAGCCTCTATCTTTCCTACTCCAGAACTCCGGAACTCCAAGTTTCCAAAGTTCCCTTCCTTCCCTTAGCTTTTCTTTTGTTCTCCTCCTCTGGAAACCCCCAGGTTTCGAAGCTCCTAGTTCCTCAACCCTGGAACCCCGAAGTTCCCAAATTCCTTGTCCTTCTAGCTCGGAACCCCGGAACCCCCAGGTTCCCAAGTTCCTAGTTCCCCAACTACGGTGACTCCGGTCTCCGAAGACTTCCATCTTGCTTCTGGCTTGCAACACTTCCGGATGGCGTGATCGACACAAGGCTTTAAATGCTCCGACGGTTTTGGTGACTTATGCACTTTTTTTTGTGGAGCCACAGGGGTGCATTTAATGTTTTTGGCAAGATTTCCATCAAGGGAGCTACGGGGCTATGCTTGGTGACTTATGTCATGCCTGACTTTGGAAGGTTAGTCAATCCACCTTCTTAGGATTGCCCTTTGTGGGTATGGCTAGGTTGCTTGCATGTACAAGTCAAGTGCATGCACTTCCTTGCACTTCCAGACTAACATGCAGGGGTCATGATCACCATTGTAACCCATTTTTCTATATAAGGTTGTTAAGCCTCATTGTAAAGGGTTCTCTCCCTGCTGCCTTGAGATTTCTTATGCTTTTCTCTTCTCTTGAAGACTTGTAATTTTTTTTTGCATTTCCGCAACTATAAGATTGATTTTTGGCCTTACGATTAATTGAAAATCTCCATTCTTGCCTCCCTTCAACTTATGTATGATGTGTATGTGTTCTTACCTCCATTATAAGTGTATGTTTGTGGTTTCCTTTCACATGTATGCTGTGTTAACTTGTTTCCTGAGTGTGACTTTGTGGGAATCCTTCTCCCCTTTTGACACTCATAAAATTCTAACCTCCACACGTGCGTTTGGGTCACTCATGCAATTGAAGTTTGTGTATCTCTTGGGCTTTTCAGTTGATTTCTTGTGCCATTTCGAGTGGGGAGAGGAACTATCTCTTCTTGGTGCATCACCTCCTTTCATTTTAAGCAATTCTCTCTTCCTTTTCCTCTACAAGTTGTTAGGATAGGCTTAGGAGTTAGTTTTTAAGTGTTGAGTTGGTTCAACACCTGCACCTGGATTGAGAAGGAAGCTAGCCTTCTCTAGAGATTCAACCCCCTCACGCAAGGTCCCACACTTCGGGGTTGTTTCAATGTTTCACAAGGTTGTTGAGTTGATAACTCAACAAGGGTGCAAGCTTTTGTGATAACAGTCTCCACTCCCTATCCCTCTCATTGTAATCAAATTTCTTATATGATAAGAGATCCCAATAATTAGTGGGGGTTTGGGAGTGGAGACCCTAATGTGTTTGAGGGGCAGTAATGATAAGTTGCACTAGACATTAGATGTGAGAAAAACCCAATGATTGAAAAGATGAAGTAGAAATGAAAAAAGAATGCATTTATCATACAAGATTATGACATATTTGACTTATTTTTCCCACCTTTTTCGGCCCAACACCCATTATTTCTACCTGGATGAGTTTTTTGAGTTAAAAGTGAAAAGTAAAGTTTTTTGAGTTAAAAGTCAAGCTGGGCGTATTTGACAAAAAATTAAATGTCTGAGCTCAACACTCGTGAGTCTGAGCCTCAAACTTGGCAAATTTTCACCAAGACTCGATTGAGTACTCAAACGGACTTGTTAGGACTTGACAAGTGAGTCATGGATGAGTCGAGTCCAGCCTAAGGGCTCACAAATCCCACAAGTCCGGCTGAGTACTTAGTGAGTCCTCAAACAAGGGTTCCATCCTTACACATTGCTTGTTCTATTTTAGTGATTGCAGTTTTCAAGCATACACTCATCAAGAATCACCTCTCTTCTTCAATTGCTTGAAATATATTGGTTAATTTTTTTTCCATGCTTGCCAGTTCTGTTCATTATATTTATCACTGTCACATTAGATCTTATGTTGCTGTTTAGCGAAGCTCAAGGAAAAAACTATGATTGATCTTTTTTCCAGAAGCTTCCTTAAAACAATCTCATGGATTTTGAAAACCTGATGCTTCTTATATTGTTCCTTGACAATTTTGACAACTCTTGCTTTCTTTTATGTTTGCCCAGCACTTGTGCTTGCAGAAGTACATTTATTTTCCCTCATTCATGATAACTTGAATTAATCTTGTTCCAACTTTATTCTCACATATCTAGCATAAGTTGCTTTTCCATTTTCAGATCAGCAAAGATTTTTTAAAAAACACAAGGAAGAACTGAAAGTCGCCATTAAATGAAGAACTGATTACAGTCTTTCTTGAATAATTTCCTCTACAAGGTTAAATAATAAGAAAATAACATAATTTCCCTTTTGATAATATGAGCTAAGTGACAAAACAAATTTCTCTTTTCATGCAGACAATATTAAATTCTAAAACCTGCATCACTTCATGATGTCCATGCTTGCATAAAACCAGGTTCACAAGTGTCTCATTTCAAATTTTTTGTTTAACAGTTAATTTTCACAATGAAAAATTAAAGAATCCTTACCATCTCTGGATCCCAAATCCTGACCACTTGATTATCAGAAGTGATCATTTTTGGTCTAGTGGAATTTAAAGTCGCATGCCACTTGATATCCAAAATAGGACTTCCATACATGTAAATCATAGCAAAAAGATAAAGATGGAAAACTAACATCTATAAATGTCAGTATTGAAAAAACAATCAACTTGCATATAAAGGTTTATCTGTATATCCTTTTTACAAATTACAATTTACGTCATCTGAAAGTACAACCCTTATGAATACAGTAAGAAAACCTACATGTGATCTTTAACTCAAAGAGAATGTGGTGAACGCAATTCATAAATCACAAGCTGCATAGACAATGGCTATTGTTACATATCAAATTACACAAATATTTGGATTAACCTCACTTTGTTTTCAGAAAGTATAACATCCAGAAAACATTTTTGATAAAAATGCATGATACTATCATTTTCAAAGAACAAAAGATCAAATTGTAGAAAATTGGCAACTGGCCTAACTAGATTAATATAAAAATGGCACAATAGTGATAATTGTAGAACAATACAGAGTGTGATGAATCCATGTCAGCATGTCCTCTGTATTGTTGCCTCTTCGTGCATAAAGAATAATTTCTACACTAAAAGGAAAAAGATGAAAATAACTTTGTCCATTATTTTCCTTGTCTTAGCAATGAAACTAGATTTATTATGACCTGGGGTTCACACTGTAACAATAAAGGTCTCCACTTGTCCTTCTCTCCTAGTTGGAGGTCATAGAGTGGAGAAGGCAATTCTGCAATGTTATTGATTTGCTTCTGTTGAACACAATGTACCACTGAGAGGGGGGAGAATCAGTGATTCCTAATTCTTCTCTCTTTTAAAGCAACCTCAGAATACTGATTGTTATCCTAAGCTATAAACAATCAAACCAATAAGACAAAAGAGAATATCAAAAGAGACAATCACACAAATGCAACCCACAACACCAGATGTACAAGGAAAACCCAATGTGAGAAAAACCATGGTGAGAAATGATGCTGGAAACTACTGCTCCAATCCAACCTCACAAATGAAACACTGAATTACAAAGATTTTGGGCATCAACCCAAGGAGCACCAACCCCTGCACCAAGCTCCAACTTGGTGATGTATATTGAAATACAATTTTGATACAGTTGTGGCTTCTTGTTGCAAATGAGTTCTGCAACTCTTGATCAAATAGTTACTGACGATTGACAATCTTCTCTTCTTTATTGGATTTCACACTACCAGTTATGAGATTACTCTCTGATTCTTGACCTCCATTACCTCTCTCTCTCTCTCTCTCTCTCTCTCTCTCTCTCTCTCTCTCTCTCTCTCTCTCTCTCTCTCTCTCTCTCTCTCTCTCTCTCTCAGCCTCACAACACACTGTATCACATTAGGATGCCTTCTTGATCATTCACACCTCACCGGTTAGCTCAACTGTTAGACCTGCTACAGTTTACCAATTATCACTGTCGGTTAAACCCACTCATTGGTTTACTTTCTTACTCACTCTGCAATTTTCTTAGAATAAATTCTAAAGGAGATGATCCTTCTCTGCACTCAAGCTCTCTTCACTCTTCTTCTTCTACACCCTTTTTTGTTTGGAGCTCATCTATTTACAATCTTGGATTCCCTCCAAGAACGCATTCAATCACTATCATGTTAGGTTTTACCTTCTCCAACTTGATCCGAATCCAATTTGATTTGATTTTCTTTTCAGCTATAAGATTTTCATGACATCGATCAATCACCAGCAGAGCTTCACATTCCAATGTGCGTTTTCTAAATTAGGAGGTCTACACCATGCATTTTTGCTTTTCTCTGTCATTCGCCATTAAAGGCTTTGTTGTTTCCTTCAACAAACGGGCACGAAGATCAAATCTTCTTGTAGGATTAGTTCAGTCACTTTGCCAGCTTGCCTTCCTCGAGCGACAATCCTCTGGCATCCTCCGTGACTTGTGGGTTCCTCATTAAAGTCGACCTGCTTGCAGATTTGTTATGTCGATGCACACTCCACCGACTTGTGCAATACCTCCACCTGGCATCCAGTTGTCATGCTTGTCAACATCTACCTCTTCTTTTATTCCTATGTCGATTTAACGCTCTTTGACGACCAAGGTCAAGGTAGACTACCGGTTTAGTTCATCTTACTGGTATGACCATCAAACATCCTCTCTAATCTGCTTCACCAGTTGTTGTGCCTTCATAACAAACAAACAACCTACATCCCGGTTTATGCCTTACCGGTAGGCCTGCTTTACCGGTAGATGACACAAGTCATGTGTACCGGTAGCCTTCCTTTTGTCTTGCTCTTCTTCTACTGGTCACCACATCTTACTTACCAGTGACTTTGCCAAACTAGTTTGACATCAATGACAACTTAATGCCAATAATGCCAATAGCTTCATCATACTTTAGCGGAAGTAGCGGCAACAATTTCCCCTATTCCTAGGTTGTATTTCCCTATCAAATTTGAGCTTCACATGTCCCAGAGGTGGCAGAATTCCAGAAGTCTTTCTTTCAACCACAAACCTAGATATTCTTTAGAGGGAATGAAATATTTCACAAGGGAAGTTTGAAGATCATTCAGCTAATGCAAAATTTTGCACCCCTCCTTTCCAAATGAATGCACCTCTTGAAATACAAAAGTTTCTATTTCGGTGTTCTAAACAGGTACAGTATCAATAAGGTTTGGTCTTACTAACTCTGGTATCTTCAGATTGTCAAATTGATCTCAGTAAAAGTGTTTTTCAACATCTTAAATTTTAATGATCTTGGCCCAATTGGAGTGATAAGGTACCCTCTGCTTGATTCATTTTGACTTGCTTGTCATCATTGGTCTTTTGGTCTTTTGTTACCCCTTCTCTTTCCAAATCCATTCATTTTTTGGCAAGGCTATCGTTTCTCCATTTGGCTTTTCTCTGCAAAAAAAAATGTGGATATAGACTCTACTAGTTACAGGGCAAATCATTAAGCACTCTAGCATTGGCATTCTATTTTACTCATAATATTTGCAAAATCAAATCCAGTTGTTCTAAGTTTCAAGCATTGTGAGGGTGATATTTTGGTCAACCGACGCATTTTGAAGTAGAAGCATTGAGGAGATTAAATGCTTGCTTGGACAACACACATAAATTTGTGAAAGTATTTTGATTGAATTTTAAAAAATAAAAATAAAAGGGTTTTAAACCTATTCAATATAAGCCACTTTGTTCAATTTTAACATTGCCTATTAAATTTAATGGCTGTCTAGAATTCATCCTTCAGTGGCAAATTCTGGAATTAGTGTGAAAATTCTACTACATAATTCATCAAGATGAATCTTACTTATTCTCAATATGCTTGTATAGACTAGGTTGTTGTTCCTTGTGCAAAATGCAAGGAAAATATTCATTATGTCTTAAATGTGATGTTGTTAAGTGCAAGTCACATAAAGAAAGAATATTTCAGCAAAACATAGGTGTAAACACAAAAACAAATGAGTAGACAACAAACACTGACATGGACAAATCGAAAATTGAGGAAAAACTCCAGAAAGAGCAAGGAAGCACCTCCTCATCCCACTATCCTCTTGACCTGTTACAAAGGTTTATTTTCTACTTGAGGCATTCATGGACATCTCTTGCACACATAACATGTCCAAAGATGAAACACCTTATAAGCTCTTAATACTTACTCTCATTAGTTCTCAATTGCATTTAAACTCCTCTAGGACTCTTAACACAAGTACAATTCAACCAATATGACTAAGAAAAATGACTAAGAAAACATAACAATGGCCACCTGTGGAAGCCTTATAGCATAAAAACTTAAAAGAGAATTTTGAAGAGGAGACCAAAGATCTCCAATATTAAAAAAACAGAATTCCAAAAGTCTAAACTTCCTCTAATTGTAAAAGATTATTGTGTGAATATTTGATAGTTTCAGCCCCAACTGAAGTGATAAGTTGTGCCTCGTGACATTTTAAGCCAAAATCAAATTAGTAACACTATCCTACTACTTGAAGAGGACATAACTTCCAAATACAAACTAGAAATGAAATGCTTATTTGTTTATAAGTGCATAACTTTTCAAGAGGAATGTAAATATATAAAAGTATTCCACTTTAGATATCCTTCTTATTCAATTTACAATTCTTTCTTGCCTAATTGGATCTTAAGAGCTATTCAAAATAGCAAAGTCTCCATGAGAACCATTGAATGAATATATTAGCCAATTTCACTAACTTAACTGATCAATTTTGATTACACATCCCCAATTAGGATGAGGAAACAATTCCCTCACATTGTCTATAGGATTCCACTTGGTCATGCATTTGTTTTCCCTTTCAAATCAACCTGACATGCCCCCTGCAATTGCTGCCCCTACCTTTCCATTTGCTTCTGATCTTGGTTAGCAGCTACAATAGAAGTCTCACATTCAAAACTCTCAAATAAAGTGAAGCAAATTTATTACTAGTATTTATCCATTTCTTTGCTTGATGTATACTTCCAAGGAGATACCTATTTTGTCTTCATATGCATTGATGATGAAGTTGTTTCCATCTTTAATCAGCCCATGTACATTCTTCCTTCTCCAATAAGTAGCATCTCTATGATACATGTATGGGCTGCCAAACATTCTTAGTAGTTGTGATATTCCCTTAAGGAATCCTTCTTCCTTGGCTGATTGATGACAAGTAAATTGAAGATGACAGTTCAGTTATGAAGATTCTTATAATTCAATTGTATGAAATTCAAAAATGACTGTTCTTTATATACAATATATATGTCGAATCTCCAAAATAATGCTGCTCTAATTTTACTTCAGACTGTCACTAACACACCCAAACTGGTTGGCTTGTGGCAGCAATATGTTTCTTGCTTCAGTCTATGTATTGCTGATTTTGAATGTACCCTTAGTTTCTTACCCCTTAGATACAGAGTGGGCATTAGTCTTGATTCCTTGGATAGTGAATTTGATCTCTGGATACCTTCAGCATTTAATCCGAACAAATCCTCTATGATTCCCCCATTTGGCATGACCTCCTCTCCCTAAGTACCTTTCAAGTAGATGCATCTCTTTGTTAGCAATATTCCATCTCACCCTTTGGTGTTAGTACAAACTAATATTTGTTAGTTCATGCCTTTTCATCATCACATGTTCCTTAAGCAAATTGTGTCTCTTCTACCTTAAACGTATTGGTTCCTTTATTATTGCTAATCCATCTTCTTTAATCTAATCACTTATCATCACACCTTAGTCACTGTTGTTAACCTACCCTCCTTAATCCGTATAAATCACATCCTAATTAATATCGGTCTTTTTGCAGTGGCCATGTGTTATGCAGCAAGAATGTCCAATTTCATCTATTAGAGAGTTCACAAAATTGGTTTGGAGGCTCCAAGTGTGGGGATATCACAGTTTCCCCCTCTTGATTTTGCTTGTCCTCAAGCAATTTCTCTCCCCCCTCTATCTCCTTTGGTGAATGCACCTGCATGTATATTAGTAGTATCCAACATATAAAAATAATTGATAATTGTTAGAAAGGGTACCACTTAGTTTCTATTGCATCTATTGCAACTTTGAGGGCTGGCATCCTTGAGCCATCTTGGCCAAGTTAAGAGGGACTGGCTTCCTTGAGCCATTTTTGTCCAGCTTGAGAGGGACTGGCTTCCTTGAGCCAGTTTACCCAATATTGAGAGGAACTGACTTCTTTGAGCCATAATTCCCTCTCATTACTTGACTTAATCTTAGCCTCTAGAAGGAATGGGGACTACCTTTGAGCCGTTTCTACACCAAGCCTAAGAGACTTACTTGCTCTTGCTTGGCGGCTCAGGTTAGCTTTTGTGCCATTCTCATTCCTTTCTTGGGGAGAAGTGGGAAGCCTATTTTGAGTCATTTCTACACCAAGCCTAAGAGTGGTTGTTCTCTAAAACCCTCTTACAACACTTGGTGGCTCATGTTTGCTGTCTACATTCTCACTTCCCTCTTCCTTGGTGGTTGGAACCAAATTGCTTAACTCCTTAAGGTAAGACCCTTTAGGTTTTAAATGTTCTAGAGTAGATTATATCATGAATCGATCATTCATTCCATCTTTTTACTCTTATTTCATATGTATTAATTCTCTAATTAATGATCTATACATTCTTACATTGATGTCATTTATGGTCTTAAGTACAATAATATTGTCATGTACAAGACACTATTTATCTTGGTTCATGCTAATGTTGTTTTCTTCTCTGAATGTTTTAAGCATGGATACATGAAAGATGTTATGGATCTTGCTACCTTCAAGGAGCTCTAATTCATAACCTACCCCACCAACTCTCGTCAAAAACTTGTAGGGCCCATAGAATCTGGGTTCGAATTTTTCTACGTCGCTTGCTTTGATTGATGACTATTTATAAGGTTGTAACCGCAAGAACACCAAGTCTCCATCAAATGATCTTTCCACACAGTTCCTATCAGAATATAGTTTTTGTTGGTTTTGCGCATGATGGAGGTTCTTGTTGTGACCATTTCACACATCACCCCATCAAAGATGAGGACCCCCTTTTTTTCGCTTTTAGTAGCTTAAGTCGATTGATTGAGTAGCTAGTAGTCTTAGTTAGACTCCAATTTGAAATTTTTCCTTACCTTAGAATATCTTAAATACAATTCAAGGGTCTCTTAGGATTGAAAGGATACAAACTTGAGAGTTGAAGTGGTCTTGGTCAAAATGAGAAAAGAGTCATTGAGATCGCTTTCAAGGGTAGATAGACAATGCAATCTCATAGCATAGGTTGAATTGGGTATTTGTGATGAAAAATAGACTAAGGTGTGGGCTTGTTCAAAAATTGATCTTAATGAATGATTGCCTAGCAAGTTCAAGTTTGTGCAAATGAGAACCTTGAAATGTCAAATTTGGAAGAGGTATGAATGAGCCGAGGAAAAAATTTGGTACAAATGAAGGTCAAAAGGCCGCCCTTCAAGTTGAAAAGTTCAAGACTTGGACGTGGTACGAATGGAACATGAAACAAATTTGGTATAAAAGAAGGTCAAAAGCCGCCCTTCAAGTTGGAAAGTTCAAAATTTGGAAGTAGTACGAATGAAACATGAACGAACTTAGTCCAAAGGGATGTTAAAATGCCGCCCCATTCAAGTTTGAGATTGATGAAGAGAAGGAGTACGAACAAAATCAAACATTATCAAGTCCAAATGAAGGAGGAAAAGCCGTCAAACATCATCAAGTCCAAGGAAGGAGGAAAAGCCACCAACATCATCAACTCCAAATGAAGCCTAGAAAGCCGCCAACATCATCAAGTCTAAATGAAGGAGGAAAAGCCGCCAACATCATCAAGTCCAAATGAAGCCTAGAAAGTTGCCAAGATCATCAAGTCCAAATGAAGAGGAAAAAGCCGCTCAAGCAAAGAGGTCCAAATGAAGAAGAAAAAACTGCTCAAGCAAAGAAGTCCAAATGAAGAAGAAAAAGCCGCCCAAGTGAAGAAGTCCAAATGAACATCAAAGAGCTGCTCATTTTATCAAGTACAAACGAAATCAAAATTTGCCATCGAGAATACTAAATGCAAACCAATAATAGTTTGTCCCCCAAGTTTACTTAAACGAATGCAAGGTTGAAAGACGATCTACCATGATAAAGCTAGAGGATCAAAAGATTAAGACAACTCAGTACAAATGAGGCTTCAAAAACCCCCTTATATTTTGAAATAAGGTTGATCAAACTAGGGTTTGGATTTTTTTATAAAAGGTGCAAATGAAGTCTCAAAGCTGCCACATCAAGTCTGATTTGGGAGAAATGAAAATGGTGCAAACAAAGTGCAAAACACCGAAGTACAAATGAAGGTCTAAAAGTCAATTTGACATAGGTACAAATAGAGTATAAAGATCGAAAATCTTGTGCAATTAAAAGGACAATCACCGATTTGATAGTAAGGAGCATTTTATTAATGAGATACAAGTCGGCTGTCTCAAGGATAGGAGCGCCCAACAAAGAGAAGTTCAAAAGGACATTTTTTTTTATATTATGCAAGTCAGCCTAATGAGGAGTTGAAGTGAAAAATGGAGATTTTTAGCCCTTAGCACCTATAAAGAGGGAGATTTGTGTTGGTGTAAATAAATATTCATTATGGATATTATTACACTTTACTTAAGTTAACTTAGGATAATGCATCTCTTCATAGTTTGGATTTGAGACACTTAGGGAAGTGTGCACATAGGGATAGAGCTTGTAGGAGAAATTCCACCTTTTATGGTCTTATTTTGCTGTTACACTCCACATTCGGTGGGTCATCCACCTCTTGTGGAATATTATATTATTTCTCCTACCTACCCCTAGTATTTCTTACCTACCCTTGTTTCTCATTGAGCCACATGTCATAATTGTGTGCTCGTATATCCATATGGCCTCGCCTATATAAGCAGGCCTATATTCATTGTATTGGTTAATCCAGTTGATCATTTGCATATTGATGAGAATACAGTTTTGTTCTTGTCATTCTATTGTCTCTCTTTTTATGCTTTTCATTGTGCTCTTGATCTTGGCAAAATCCTACATGGTATCAGAGCTTATAGGGCTTCATTGATTAGTTTTTTGGAGACATTTTTAGAGGCTTCAATTTTTGGATTTGGGGATCTTCATTTTTTGGGGGCGTCATACAACGATTTGGATATCACGGTTGAATCCGAGAGGTCATTTCCATGAATTTCGACTATAAAGTCGACCTATTTTGGCGAGAAATTTTTTTTTACCCATTTTGGCTATTATTGTACGGAATTCGAAAAACAAATTGAAAAACAAAAATTCCGAAAAAAAAAAAAAAAATTAAAAAAAATATATATTTTTTGGGGGGTCCACAAACCCCCACCCCCGCGACCCCATAGTACCCTGCAGGTTGTAAGTTGCAGGGCCGTACCGGCGCTGTCACCCTATACTTCTTCGGAGCCTCCCGCCGCTGCCGTGCACCTCCAGCCCGTACCCCCTCCGTCGCCGCTGCTGCCAGATCACACCACTGGCCACCCCACTCCGCACACCGCCGGCCGCCCAACACCACCGTCGCGCCTCTAGTCTGCCACGCAGGCACCCGACCTCTGGCAGCAACCTCGCCGTCGGCACCCGACCTCAAGCGGCCCTGCACCTTCCGCCACGTGGTCTCTAGGACCCCGCCACGCAATGCACACACAGCCTCACCTATGTGCCCAGTCACTGACACATCAGCAGCCCAGTTGGCTGCCCAGTCATCGCCACATTAGTTGCCCAGTCACCGCACCATGTTAGTAGTCCGTACGGTACGGATGCCATGTAGGGAGATGAAGTTTTTGTGATGACCAGATGGGCGTCAAATTTAAGCCCATCATTTGTTGATGTCAGCACCACATCAGCAAACTTTTGAAATTTTTTGACCCCCTCTTCATTGAGCTTTTCAATTTTGCAATTCAACTTTGAAAGGCCATATCTTGCTCATTTTTGCTCCTTTTTTGGTGCAATTTTTTTTGAAATGGGCTAAAATTTCATGATCTTCGCAGTGGTGTGGTTATTTTCTGATTTTGGTGCACAATTTTTTCGGAATTTTGAGATTCTCTCAGCTGTACCTATCCAATCCTCAATTCTGCAACTTCAAAGGCCTCATTTGAGCTCATACGACCTCCTTTTCAAGTGCCGTTTTTTTTGAAAGTGCATGTTTTTTCGTCTACTTTCATAATCTATGATCTGATTTCAAATATTTTGAGTGGAAGTTGTACTTTCAGATATTGGCCTTATTTGGCCTATTAGGTACTTGTAAAGTGCTTGGATCTTAGTTTAGATCTCTTGCATTATTAGTTTGAGTCTCTTTTGGCCTTATTGAGGCAATTATAAAATTGTAATCAGAAGCCCACTTTGCCATTTTTTGCAAGTGGCCCATTGTATACGCGCTAATTATAAAGTGTCAAATCATCACTTTTGGGGGGGTTCTTTGATTGAGTGAATTTGGGGGGGTGTCTTGTGTGATTTTGCCTCTCTTTGTGCTCTTTCATTTTTGTTGCAATGAGTCCTCATAAATTTCCACCTTTAACTCCACATAATTATGCATCATGGAAAATTAAAATATGGAGTAAAGTAATGGAAAAGGGTCTCACACATTACATAGATGGAACAATAGCAGCACCACCTGATCCTAAGGCTAATCCTAATGCTCAATTAGAATGGCTCACTAAGAATTGCACGGCTCTTCGAACTTTGTGCAAGTATGTATCATATGACCTCATCTTTCATATTGGAAAGTGTACTACAATCAAATATGCTTGGGATATGTTTCAGAAACTATATGGTCAAGTTGATGAAATCAGAGGTTATAAAATTGGTAATGAGCTCACCAACTTGGATCCCAAGAGTTTTGATACAATCCAAGATTATGTCACCAAAGCAAATGAGCTAAGAGCAAAGCTTAAGGATTGTGGAATTGACAAAAAGGATGCTCAGTTGATATTCAACTTGTTGGACAAGCTTGCACCAGAATATGCAGCATTTGTGTCTAGCTTCCAAACTCATCATTTGACGTGGGGAGTTCCTATGTTATGCCTTCATTTGATGCTTTCACAAAAATGTTGATATTGAAACAATCTAAGTTGTTGACCATGGGCATTCTCAAGTCTTCAAAGTCCAAGGCTTTGGTGGCTAATCAAGGGAATCAAGGAAGTCAAGGTAAAGATTCTAACAAGAAGAAGAAGCAATCCAAGTCTAAGTCACACCAGGAAAAAGCACAATCATCCTCTCCATCACAAGGTGATTTTTCATCCTCTTCCAAGAAGGGGACACCACCTAAGAAGGATAAACCAACTTGTGCATACTGCAAGAAGTATGGTCATGATGAGCATCGATGCCACACAAAGCAAGTTGATAAGTTAACTGATCTTAAGAAAAACAACATCAACTTCCCATCTGCCTACACAAAGAAGGATACATCTCCTTCCTCTTCCTCACAGTCTAAGGGAAAAGGGAAAGCATTTGTGGCTACAACAGGTTCTTCACAGCAATGGATACTTGACTCGGGTGCTTCATATCACATGGGTTCTACAAAGGAGCAGTTTTCTTCATTGGAGCCATCTAAAGTACCTCACATTTACATAGGTGATGATACACAAGTAGAGGTTGAAGGGAAAGGTTCAGTTGACATGGATGATGGAACATTTGAGAATTTTCTCTATGTTCCTAACTTGTCTACCAACCTTCTCTCTATCTACCAAATCACTCACTATGGAAATGGGAAAAAGGTTGAGTTTACACCAGATTCCGTTGTGGTAAAGGAACTTGATGATGATGCCTTGGTAGCAGTAGGACAAGTCAAGGTTTTATTCATTCTCCCACTTTGTGCCAAGTTCACCTTCTAGGGCCTTGCTTACTCATTCAAATTCAGAAAGTAACCTATGGCATGAGCGGTTTGGTCACCTCAACTACCGCTATCTTCAGCAGCTCAGCACTAAAGACATGGTCACAGGTCTACCTCGAATCAGTTTTTCAGAGGGTGTATGTTCAAATTGTTCCATGGGCAAGCATTCTGAAGAGAAGTTTGATAAAGGGAAAGCTTGGAGAGCTTCGGAAGTTCTTCAACTTGTTCATAGCGATGTAGCAGGTCCATTTCTAGCACCTTCATTTAGCAAGGCCTGCTATGTCCTCACCTTCATTGATGACTACTCCCACTTCACTTGGGTCTACTTTCTTATTCATAAGAGTGAAGTATTTGACAGATTTCAGGACTTCAAGACTCGTGTGGAGAAGCAATCTGGGAAAGTGGTCAAGATTCTTCATACAGATAATGGAAGGGAATATGTGAACAAAAGACTTGAGGATTTTTGTACATTTGAGGGGATTGATCTTCAGCATTCTGTCGCATACACTCCACAGCAGAATGGGGTTGCAGAATGCAAGAATAGAACTCTCAAAGAAATGGCTAGCTGTATGATACATGCACATTCTCTTGATCCCACTTTTTGGGCAGAGGCTATTAGTTGTGCCACACACATCCAGAATCGGGTTCCTCACAAAGCTTTGCAAGGTATTACTCCTTTTGAAGCTTGGGCTGGTAGGAAACCGATTGTGAGACATTTCAGAGTCTTTGGGTGTCCAGCATGGGCTCGCATACCTCCACAGAAATGTAAGGCATTGGAACCTCAGAGTCGGCCTTGCATATTTGTTGGATATCCTGAGGGTGTTAAGGCATATAGATTGATGGATCCTGAGACACATGAGGTGTTCATTGAGAGGAGTGTTCACTTTGAGGAAATCTCTCCTAGCTTAGCCTCTCTACCTCCTCCACCTTCCTCCATTGTAGATAGTGATGTTAGTGATTCAGATGATGAGACTTCTACAACTCTGACTCGCAGGGTTACACCTCCACAGGGTCCACTTGCAGTTGAGGAGCCTCGTTCTCCACCTCCACCTAGACCTCGTTGGGCTTGACAGACACTTGAGTCCGTAGGTTCTCTTGTTGGGGATCCTTCAGATACACGGAGAACTCGATCACAACATCAGGATCTACCACATGCATTCATTGCTACCGCTTCCGATCCACAGACATTTAGGGAAGCATCAGGGGTTCCTGAGTGGGACCAAGCTATGGAGGAAGAGTATAGTTCCTTGATGAGGAACAACACATGGGATTTAGTCCATCTCCCTAAAGGGAGAAAGATGGTTCAATGTAAGTGGATCTATCGGACCAAGTTTGCAGCGGATGGTAGTGTGGATAAGTATAAGGCTTGGCTTGTTGCGAAAGGTTTCTCTCAGATTGCAGGTGTTGACTAAACTGAGACCTTTGCACCCATAGCCAAGATGAACTCCATTCATTTGACACTTGCTATTGTTGCAGCTCATGGTTGGGCTGTACATCAGATGGATGTGAAGAGTGCTTTTCTTCATGGTGATCTTGATGAGGAGATTTATATGGAGCAGCCACAGGGTTTCATCCAGGATACTTCCTTGGTTTGCAGACTAAGGAAATCTCTCTATGGCCTTAAGCAAGCCCCCAGGGCTTGGTATGCCAAGATGGATTCCTTTCTTCTCTCCGTAGGGTTCACTAGGTGTCATTCCGATCCGAATGTCTACATTTTGTGATAGGATGACTCTCACTTGATTCTTATGCTCTATGTTGATGACTTGATCATTACAGGGAGTACTACATCCATCATTAGCAGGGTCAAATCTGCTTTGCATGACAGATTTGCTATGACTGACTTGGGTCTTTTGCACTACTTTCTCGGGATAGAGATTTCACAGTCATCTTCCGGGATTACAATCTCGCAGCCCAAGTATGCTCTTGATCTACTTGCACGCTTTCATATGGCTGATTGTAAGCCTGCCCCGACTCCCTTTCTTTCAGGAGTCAAGCTTGAGGCTCAGTGTTCTTCTCCACCAGTTGATGCCACTTTGTATCGTCAGCTTGTGGGTAGTCTCATCTACTTGACCCATACATGCCCTGATATTTCATTCGCAGTTGGCATGGTTTCCCGCTTCATGCAGGAACCACATGAGCTTCATTGGAAAGCCTCCAAACGCATCCTTCATTACATCCAGGGTACACATCACTATGGGATTCACTATGTAGTAGGCACAGGACTTCGCTTGGTTGGTTACACAGACTCCGATTGGGCTGGCGATCTTGATGATCGTAAGTCTACTTCCGGTTACAGTTTTCACCTTGGTTCAGGCCCCATTTGTTGGCAGAGCAAGAAGCAACATGCTATTGCTCTCTCTTTGACTGAGGCTGAGTATCGAGGCACTGTTAACGCAATGACTAAGACCATTTGGCTCCAGGAGATTCTCACAGAGTTTGGATTCACCACTCCATGACCGACAGTTCTACATTGTGACAATCAGAGTGCTATTGCAATCTCGAAGAACCCAATCTAGCACTAGCGGACCAAACACATCAAGATTCATATGCACTATATCCAAGAGCTCATTCAGGAGCAGGTCATTGATTTGCAGTATTGTCCTACAGCGGAGCAGGTTGCTGACATATTCACCAAACCTTTCACCGAGAGAAAGTTCCAGCAGTTGCGAGCTCTCTTGGGGGTGCAGGATGTGTCATTAGGGGGGGTCAGCTGACTTCTCCTTCCTCTCTTATGGGGGGACTTTTTCCTCTTTGAGGTTTTGTCCTTCTTCTTTACTTTCATCTCTCTTTTGGGGGGGAGTTTTTCCCATTGGGTTTTCTCCCTTTCTCTGTTTGTGAGAGATTGCATTGCATGGTTTTGCTTGCATTTCCATATTGTACATGGGTACCTATCATGGCCTAGTAGTCGAGACCCATCTTGCATTGTTGACTTGAGTCTTCATTCCCCTAAGTTGCACTTAAGGGGGGGTGTTGGTGTAAATAAATATTCATTATGGATATTATTACACTTTACTTAAGTTAACTTAGGATAATGCATCTCTTCGTAGTTTGGATTTGAGACACTTAGGGAAGTGTGCACATAGGGATAGAGCTTGTAGGAGAAATTCCACCTTTTGTGGTCTTATTTTGCTGTTACACTCCACATTCAGTGGGTCATCCACCTCTTGTGGAATATTATATTATTTCTCCTACCTACCCCTAGTATTTCTTACCTATCCTTGTTTCTCATTGAGCCACATGTCATAATTGTGTGCTCGTACATCCATATGGCCTTTCCTATATTCATTGTATTGGTTAATCCAGTTGATTATTTGCATATTGATGAGAATATAGTTTTGTTCTTGTCATTCTATTGTCTCTCTTTTTATGCTTTTCATTGTGCCCTTGATCTTGGCAAAATCCTACAATTTGTAATTCATTTTGTCACTCATCAAAACACCACTCAAGTGAAATCACATCTGCATTTCAAAAAAAAAAACACCAACGATTTATATCTTCAAAGCACAGTGAAATACACCCAAGGTGATAATTTTGAAGAGTGATTTTCATCATCAAGGCAACGATTTTCATCAAATGTACAAGTGTTCATTATTGAGAGATCGTCACCTCACAATAATGTTCACAGGGGCTGATCAAGCACTAAACCAATAATTGTCATGGAGTCATACACATGACATCCACCATGAACCATATTAGAGGGTGTAGATAAGGGCTTTCTCCTTAAGTCTCTCTCAAAGAGAAATGCAATCACAAGAGTTTACACTTTAAAACATCTTTCAAAAAGAAGAATACATTACTGAATAGCATACCTTTCTGCCATACTGTCGTTGTCTCCAATATCTCTAGATGGTCACGACTTGGTGTTATAATATAATATTTACTAGAAGGTAACTTCGATACTGATCCTGCTTTAGTCTTCTGCCAATTATTCACCGTCAAACATTAATACTTCAAACTGATATTAAAAGCCATTAACCACAAGCGCACAGGTTAATGAAATAGTTGCTGCCACTAACACTAGGAATTCACATTAAATTCTTTATGGTTGTTCCCTTGCAATTAGCCATTCTTTATTAAAGATTGTCCATGCCAGTCGTTGCACCCATGCTTTCATCTCTGTGCAAAGTCTCTGGCTGATGTCTCTATGTACGTATGTTCTGTGCATATTACTAAAGCACCATCCATTCCACTGTCTTTCCGTAATGAAATTTTTTTTTTTCTCCCTCAGTATAAACTATAGCTTAATGAATTTGCCACGCCTTTCTTGGGTTTTGTACCAGCTCTGATACCATGTTGAGACATGGACCAGCTAGGACTCGAACATAGGACCTTCCATACGCTGTTGGAGTGCTCTACCACTAAGCTATTGGCTCCTCTTCGACCAGTCCATCGTCGATCCGGGTGTGGCTTATTTCCAACACCAACAATTTGGACAAAGAATTTTGATCATTTCATTGATCAAAATATACTAAGAGAGGCGGTTTGGGATTATAAGAGCTCTAAGTCCAATCTGGAAAATTTTCAATCTAAATAGAAGGCAATATAGGCGAAGTTTAATAAAACTATGTGCATCATCAGACCTGTAGCAGCATAGAGGGATAAAATAAAGCCAATTTAGACCTTGATATTTAGCAAATCTTCATTTGTAAGACCACATTTCAATGCAAAACTACTTTTAGCAGTGTTCCATGGGGACACGCCCCCCCCCCTTTTTGGGCATGTCCCCCCATTAGAAACATCTCGGGGACAGGGGGACGGGGACGCGACGTCCCCTGTCATCCCGCCACCAAAACCCAAACGCCGTTGGGACATGGAGACGTCTGGTCGTCTCCCCGTCTCTCGAGAGACGCCTAGGCGTCTCCCGCGTTCCCACATCAAAAGCACCCAGAAAAAGCAATTTTTAAAAAACATGTGCCTTTTGGGGGGGTTAAGGGGTAACCCTAATTGGAAGTGGACCCCACCCTACCCCCCAAAACAACACAAAAGCAAGTTTCTTTTAGATTTCACTCTCATTTTGGAAAATTGATTTTTTTTCCAGCAAGCTGAAGAGGAGGAAAAACTTAAAGAAGAGTGATTGAAGGGGTGAGAAAAGTGATTGCAAGCGTGATAGGAGTTGCTAGAAGCAAGAAGAAGAGGAAGAAGAAGATTCTTCTACATTTTGGAGAGATATTTCAATCCCAAGGTAGGGTTTTTCAACTTTTTCTTATTTTTTTTTTGTTTTTGTTTTGTTTTTTTTTTTTGTTTTTTTTTTTTCTGATTTTCATTGTTCTATGTCATTTTTGGATTTTTTTTCCCTATTCATCTCAAGACTCAAAATGAGATTTGATGTTGAATCTTGAGGGTAAAATGATTCATCATTTTGCCCTCAAGATTCAACATCAAATCTCATTTTAAGATGAATAGGAAAAAAATTTAAAAATATACTGTTAAACTAGGCTGATTTTATTTTTATTTTTATTTTGTGAAATGCAATGTCAATTTCACAATGAGCTCCCAAGGCATGAGTGAAGATGACATGGAAATCCATTATCATAGTGAGAATGATTCAGAATATGAACCTGAAAATGAGGGGGGTGACCATGGGGCTGATCTTGGAGCCCAATCTAGTTATATGGCGAGTGCACCAGCTAGTACAGGTTGCCCTTCAGAGTTGTTGGCACCATATGCTAGGGGTCATTTTGATCCTAAGTCTCCTCTAAAATAGTTTTCTTCACAAATATCAGTACAAGGCAGATCACATTCAAGTGGGGGAACAAGGAAGTGGAAGTGCAACATTTGTGACATAGAATGCTTCAGTAGCATGAGTAGGGTGAATGCACACTTTCTATTTTGGAGAGGAAAAGTCATGAAACATTGTAAGTTTTTGGAGGAAGCCAAAAATATACAGTACAAAATTGAGTTTAACAGGCTTTGGGGGGTTCCAGATGACATAAATATTTCAATGCCTACTACTTTGTTTGCTAGGGCAGCACTTTAGGGCAAATAGAATGTGCCACATACTTCTCATGCTTCACAGATGAGAGGAATGATGTTTGGATCTCCATCCACTTCCACTTCTACTGCCACCAGGGCTAGGAAACGTAGGTTGCAGACACCATAGAGCAACCCCATTGCTGATATGTTTAATGTGCATCTTAGAGACGAGATAGATGAATCTATTGGCAAGTTCTTCTTTGCCAATGGCATTCCATTTCATGTTACACGGTCTCCTTATTATAGGGAGATGATGGCTATGGTGGCCAACGGAGGACCATCTTATGTGCCACCAAGGGAGATGAAAATGAGGACCTCGATCTTGGATAAATGCTATTCCAAGATCAATATTTTGATGGAGAAGATGAAGGCATGTTGGGTGGCATCGGGGTGTAGCATAGTTATGGATGGGTGGATGAACATTAGCCATCGTCCACTCATCAACGTCATGGTCACATGTGTAGAGGGCCCATACTTCCTTAGAGCAGTTGATTGTACAGGGCATCGTAAAAATGATGATTTCCAGTTTCAAGTCCTCGGGGAGGCTATTGAGGAGGTTGGGCCACAAAATGTGGTCCAGGTAGTGACAGATGCAGCCCATATGTGTAGAGCAACAGGGAGACTCGTTGAGGCAGCCTATAGAAACATTTGGTGGACCCCATGTTGTGTGCATGCCATGAACAATGCACTCAAGGACATGGGGAAGATAGACTGGATTAGAGGAGTGGTCCCCAATGCGAGAGATGTGCAGATGTTTATTTGCAACCACCACACTTCACATGCACTCTTCAAGACCTTCGTGAAGAAGGAGTTCTTGAAACTAGTTGAGACTAGATATGCATCCTATTTCATTCTCTTAGAGAGAATGATTGAGTTGCAAGAGGCGTTGCAACTCATGGTTATGACTAATGAGTGGAATAGGTGGGTTGAGGCCAAGAAAGAGCAAGGGAGAAGGGTGAAGGAGATAGTGAAGAGTGATGTGTTTTGGACTGATGCGAAATACATTGTCTCCATCATTTCTCCAGTATTCTAGGTGATTAGATATGGGGATGGGGATGCACCTAATCTTGGAGCGGTGTATGAGTGCATTGACTCTATGCTTGACCAGATGAAGGTTGTTGTGCTATTAGCATTCTACAATGAGCAAATCCAGCCTATCATTCAGTGTAGATGGGACAAGTTGAACACTCCTTTGCATATGGCTGCCTTTGCCTTGAATCCTAAGTGGTACAAGGCTAGACCGGGTAGACTGACACTGATTCAGGATGATGAGGTGAAGGCGGGTTTCTTTAGGTGCATAGAGAAGATGTTTGATTCCAAAGATGTCAGCATAATGCGCACTGAGTGGGGAAGATTTGCCACTCTTAGAGGTTATTCAAATGCAGCAAAGATGGATATATACACTATGGCACAGGAGGACCCACTTTTATGGTGGAATTGTCATGGGCCAAAATCTTTGACCACCACTCTAGCCATCCGTCTGCTATCCCAAGTTTCCAGTTCTTCAGCTGCTGAGAGGAACTAGTCTACATATAGCTTCATCCACTCTCTTAAGAGGAACAAACTTACCTCTAAGAGAGCAAAGAAGCTTGTGGCTATACACAGTGCTTTGCGTCTCAGGGACAGCAAGACACTTGTGTACAAGGAGAGTCCAGTGGCACGATGGGATGTAGAGCCAGAGGATCCTTCACATATTGATGAGGATGATCCTACCACTTCAGATGCAGGGCTAGTTGGTGTGAGCTTGAGGGACCGATCTTCAGGAGTCTAGTAGTTCCAGTGAGGAGGAGTTCGCAGATGATTAGAGGCCTCCATTAGCTACATCTTGAGTTTTGTCATTTTGTCTTTGACTCTAGTCTCTTTTGTAATGCTATTGCTACACGTATTTCGGTATTTGTATTTGGCTACTCATTATAATGATGAATCGTGTAATCATCTTTATTATTATAGACTTTGCAATGGCGTCAGATATTCGTATTTTTGTTTTCCTTTTTCGATATTCATATGATAGAAATGAGAAATCTCCAATTTGACAATTTCATTTGTCAAATTTTATTTAGCATTTAGCAATTAGTATTACTAATCTAAGTAATCTTGGTATTTCCTATAGTTTCATTTGAAATCTAATTCTTATACTATTATATTGTTATACATCTTTTCAAAACTAGTTTTTCAAGTACTATATGTATATGTATAAGTATATGAGCACCACCACCCAACCACCCCCCGCCGTTGTCCCCCCACCATCCCCAAATTTAGGCCCTTGGTCCCCCCATCTCGGAAACGTGTCCCCGCATCCCCCCATCCCCAATGCCCATGGAACACTGACTTTTAGAAAACCCTAGGGTCTTACAATTTGCTATAAAGGCTTGAAAATCTGAGTTTCTTTTCTCATTTCCAGGTCTGATTTTGTTATCTCAAAGAGTTGTAGCTTTCAATTTTCTTAAGGAAAGGTTTTTATTTGTCCTAGCTAAGGTATGAAAGGTCATTGATTGAGCTGAATATTGCTAACTCTTTTATCCATCATATAATATCTCATTCTTTATCAATTAATCATTAGAACTACAAATCCACATCTACCTTGTTACAAAATTATTTCGTTTGTAGGCTAATGTTTGAAGCGAAGACAAGAGGAAATAGGAGGCAAGTACTAATGAGGAATGAATTCAAAGACATACTCTTTGATACGAAGCTCACCTCAAAATGGTGAAAGATAAGCGACACCAACAATGGACACGGATATGGATGACTTCCGGGATCGAGTATTCAAAAGAAGCAAGTACAATACCTCCAAGATGGTGAAGAAGCTCACAAGGAATGGCATATCTCACATAGCTTGTTTTCCACTAGTAGCCCAATATAGCGAACTGATCCTTGAAAGTGCTAGGCATTACAACCCTGAGAAAAGGCAAATTGTCACACCAAATGGAAGAAAAATGGCATATCTCACAGAACTATCCATGGTTAAAGTGTTCAATGTTCCTAAATATGACAAAATGTTCCTACATACAACAAAATGATCTACAAAAGCAAAGGTGATGCATTAGCCTTGTATCAAAGTAAACCAGAAGCTTGTGATGACATCCTCAACGAGAATTGGATCCTCGAGCCTAGAAGAAGCCATAAGAGAGTATCGAAGAAAACACTTCTTGAATCAGATTTCAAGGAAGGATTGGCAAAATTGGTCATGATGCTAAATAGAGTCGTAGGATCACATTGAGCTAAATCATATGAGCCTTGGATGTGGTACTACATTGAGGAGGTGACTAAAGGAGCTAACATCTTCAACTGGGTGAAGATAGTAAGTGATAATTTACATGAGCAGTTGATCAATGTGGAGCAAACTAAGACATTTTATTCGAGCTAATACTAAAGGAGCTAACATCATCAACTAGGTGAAGATAGTAAGTGATAATTTACATGAGTAATTGGTCAATGTGGAGCAAACTAAGACATTTTATTCAAGATCATACTTGATGTGCATTTTAGCTAGATATGGTAAATACAAAGGACTGAATTGTAGAGCACCAATAGGACCAGTTGAGGGTCAAATGTTGTCATATGCTCCATATCCACAATTGTATTTGAAAAATAGTATTGCTGCATATCCACAATTGCATTTGAAAAATAGTATTGCTCACTACAGAAGAGTGAATGATGCCATCACCATGCACATTGTAAGAACATTGCAAGTTGGTGAAAAAATATGGTTTTTGGTACATTCAATTTCCAAAATTCACCTAATCGAGAATACAAGGATGCTCTTCTTATGCTTACCATCTTCCTAGATATCCTACAGAAATAATGGTGTTATTAGGAGTATCTAGGCAATCGTTAGAGTTTGATGCACTTGAGAGAAGAAAGAAGAAAGCTAAGACTACCTTCCCAATCAAGATAGATAAGTCACTTGAAACATGCCCCACCATTTTAGCAGCACAAGGATCAGAAGAAGAGCTACGTGTTGTGACCTTTTTCACACATCGCCCCATTGCAAATGGGGACCCTCTCTTTTCCTGCATTCTAGGGTTTTCGTTAGTGTCCTGTGGCCTTCCACTTCAAATTTGCCAAGCCTTGCTCAATTTTGAGCAATACAGGTCCTAAGGATTGAAAGTTAGTTTTTGCAAACCATGTGATTCTAGAGTTAGAACACCGCCAAACTGCCTAGAAAGGCCAAAGGGTGAAGATCGCAATTGATTTGGGAGAATTTGAATAGCTTTCTATTTTTAGAAAGTTTGCTTTTTTGCTTTTTCCTATTTTTTAGGAAGTTTCGCTTTTGGCATTTTTAGCTCGATCCCTGATATGGCTATTTTTATAAATTTTTCCCTATTTTTTTAGGGATGTCTACTTTTTTATTTTTCAGAATGAGAATCTAGGGTTTGCACTGGTACCACTAACCTGCTACGATCAGGATCCAAAATTTCCAAGTTTTGAACTAAAAAGCCAGTTCCCTACATTTTAGGGGTCATAATGCTTCAGATGATTTGCCTAAGTATGGATATCAAATTTCAAGTTAATCTAGTTAAATTTGGTTAAATTGTGAAATTTTGAAATTTTCCAAAAATTTTCTAAGTTTGGCTAATGGATAATGTTGAGTGTTATGACAGGTGTTCAAAAAGTCTGCCCAAGCATAGTCTGCCATGTTGGAGAGATGATCAAGGTCCACCATGTTGGAGGTGCATCAAAAGTCCGCCAAAGAGGGATGCTCAAAAGTCCGCCATGATGAAGGGAGTCAAAAGTCTGCCTTCCTTGATACCATCTAAACTCCGCCATGCCTTGAGAAGCCTCCAAAGTCTACCTTGGGAGTAGTTTCAAAACTCTGTCCTATGCCTTGGATGGGGTCACTTCAAAAGTCTGCCTTGGGAGTGGTTTCAAAACTCCGCCCTATGCCTTGGGTGCGGTCACTTCAAAAGTCTGCCTTGGTTGAGGTAGCTTCAAGAGTCCGCCTTAAGGAGGAAGCGATGGAGACCTTCTAAAGTCTGTCATACGTGATGAAGGAGATGCCTTCAAAAGTCCGCCCCCTTTGGTGATAGACCAAAAGTCCACCCTCCTTGATGCCTTCAAATTCTGCCCTTGGTAGCCATGTCTCAAAACTCCTCCCATGTTGGAGGTAGTCTAAAACTCCGCCCTCCTTGGAGAGGTCTCCCAAAACTCCACCCTCCAAGCAAGTAGCCAACCTTCCAAACTCCACCCTATGTTGAAGACCTCCAAAAGTCTGCCATGTAGGAATGCTTCAAAACTCCACCCTAGGCCTTGTTAAAGTCACACAAAAGTTGGCCATGTTGGAGGTAGCATCAAGGTCCGCCATGTTGGAGAGGTGCCTAAGGTCCGCCATGTTGGAGAGGTGCCTAAGGTCCGCTCAAGGAAACCTTCCAAAAGTCTGCCATGAATGTTAAAGAGGCCAAGAAGAGGGAGCATAAAACTCTGCCCTCCTTGGTATCTTTCCTAAACTCTGCCTAAGGAAGTAGATACAATGTTGAAGACCTCCAAAAGTCTACCATGTGGGAATGCTTCCTAAACTCTGCCATGTAGAGGTAGTCAGAAGTCCACCCTAGGGGAATGTTCAAACTTCGCCCTATGGTGGAGATGTCATACAAGTCCGCCCTCCTTGATGCCTTCAAACACCGCCTTGAAGAGTAAGCCCAAAAGTCAGCCCTATGCCTTGAAAAAGTAATGAAAAGTCTGCCCAAGTGTGATGTCAAAGAAGAGGGTGGAGTCATAAAAGTCCCCCCAAGTATGAAATTGAAGACAAACAAACATGTTGAAGGCCTTCAAAAGTCAGCCCAGGTATGAAATTGAACACTTAAAACTCTGCCCTACTCTTGGAAGTCAAATAAAGTCAATAAAAAATTTGAGTGATGTCATCAAATCTTCCAAAAAATCGAACTTGCAATCAATTTAGAAAGTTGGAAATTAAGATTTTCGAAGATCAAAGAGCTCAAAGTTAAAATGGGAAACAAGATATTTGCAGATCAAAATGATTTTCAGACTGAGTTCCAAATTAGAAACTTTTGGAAAATACTATTTTGTGAGCCTAGTTCGAGTTAATAAACTAAAAACAATTTAGAAACTTGCATACGTAAAGGATTTTCGAACTAAAGAAGATGACAACACTTTCCCAAAGATTTGAGTCAGATTTAGAAACATGAGTTAGATGATTTTGCGTGTTTCTAATTGGGAATTCAACTTCATTTACAAATACATCATTCGTAAGTTCATTTTTACACCAAGAAGTTCGAAGTTCTTAAGGAGAGCATAGTGAAGTATTTGTAGATTGGAGTTCATTTGAAGAAAATTCTGATATTGCTTGTAGTTGGGCAAGCTTCTTGACAAAGGATTCACATATTTTTGAGTGAATCCAGCTGGTGTACGGAAGAATTGTTATTTCTTTCTAAGTTTTCTGAGGAACTTCTAGCCTTATTTCAGTCTATTCGAAGGTGAAGTTGAATTTACAATGCAAATTTGTGCATTTTCTAAGTTTTTCAAAGTCATTGAAAATGATTTTGGTGGATTTATTTGAATTCTTAGTAAAAGAAAATCATTTTTATTGACTAACTAAAAGAGAGTTTTTAAGTTGTAACACTTGGTGTTGGAGTGCGATTACAATCATCCTTAGGATTGAAGAGTTTACAGATGAAAATCTTTTTCTTTTTTTTGTGGCTAAGTATGAGAATAAAATGAAATCTTCAAACACTTAGCCACTCACAACCCCTATTTTCTTCAATTCACGAATTAATTTCTAACTTAAGCTTCATTATCTAATTGCAGATTTTAGGCACTATGAAATTTCAAGTGGATAAAGATGCTCCTTTTGAGTCAAGGATGACTTCGAAGTGGAAGAATGTTAGCAACACCAACCTCGGGCACATCAATCTGAGGGAATTTAAAAAGCGGATGTTTGGTTTGGACAACCTTGTGCCTACCAAGACTACACGAAGGATGATGAAGAGTGGCATCATGCATGTTGTTGGTTTTCTCCCCACCATGCAATGCACCGAATTAGTAGTTGAATGTGCTAGGCATTACAACCCCACCAGTAAGGACATTGTTGCACTTGATGGAAGAGTGTTGGCAAACATCAGCGATGACGCCATCAGAGAAGCCTTCAGGATCCCAGAGTATCATAACACTGTGTACATGACCAAGGATGAAGCTGATAACATGTATCAGGACCACTTGGAGGAGTACGACGCCATCGTCAATCATTCCTGGCTGGATAAGCCAAGGAAAGGCACCTCCAAACTTCAAAGGAAGAGCTTGGTGAGAGCATGCTTCAAGGAAGACATTGGAGACATGATCATTCTGTTGAACAAGACAATGGGAAATCCTCAAGGTGCTCCATTCGAGCCCTGGATGTATTATTTCATAAATGAAATAATGAATGGGGTGAAAATGATAGACTGGGCCCAAATGATAAGTGACAACTTGGACACCCAGCTGAGGAACCTAGAAGCAAATAGGACCTTCTTCATGAGCTCGTACCTGTTTTATTCCTTGCCAGAACCTACAGATACAAAGGTCTCACTTGTAGAGGGGAAGTGGGAAACAAACAAAACCAATTTCCAATCTATGATTGTTATCCCTAGCTCCACATGGAAGAAAAGTTCCATTTTAAAAGAGTGAATGATACCTTCCTCATGCACATCACACGGACGTTACAAAGGGGACTGCACTAGAGACTCTCAAGAGTCTATGGACTTCATCAATAGATTTGGATATTGGTATATCCAATACTCAAAGTTCACTTACCTTAGAATTCAGGGGTTTATCGAGTCTCTCTATAAGCTTCCAGCTTACCCTACCAACCGAGTTGTGTTACTCGAGGTTGTGAGGCAATTGGAGGGGTATATAGCAATTCAAAGGGATAAATAGAAAAAGCCAAGAACCTCCTCTCTCACGATTGGGAATGGGTTGGAAACATGTCCATCATCACAAGCTGTTGCGACTGCTGAGAAGGAGCTGGCTTGGTATCCCTTTTATCAGTACAAGGTGAGGAAGAATTTTGATCCATTCCACAAAATAAAAATGGTTGAAGGGATAACATTTGAGCACAGAGCTGATCTAGAAGATTATTGGGCTAATGCAGCCGATAGATTTGAGATCAAGAAGAGATTTTGGTCGAGGATTCCCTTGAGCATGGTAAGAGAAATAGAGGTGTTTAGAGTTGCTAACCAAGTAGAGGACAGCCTTGAGCTTCAGCAACTGAGCTTTGAAAAGATGAAAAATGAACCACTAGCCTTGATAGATTGGGCAGAGGGAGAGAAATCAGATCTAGCAGACCTCATGAGGTCGGTGGTTGAGTATTCTAGGTGGTTGAGTATTCTAGGTGTGGCCTTGACCTATGAATTGATGGGAGTAGATGACTCTTTGTCCTCCAACCCTTGTATCTCTATAGGTAATGCCCAGAATCCAAAGAGTGTTGGGTCTCGGAAGAGAAAGGAGTTAGTTGGAAGTTCCGTAAAGGTCATAGGAAAGAAGATTGTAGGGGAGAGACAGGAGTCCAATGAAAGTCACTCCATCCTAAGTGTCGCTTCTATTGTACCTGATTAGAATGCAGTTGAGGAGCAGGAGATGGACATATTGTATGGTTAATAATGAAGTAAGAATGTCTTCTCCTTCGATTGAGAAAATAATGAAAGCAGTTGTCCAAAGTCTGGACAAAGAGAAAATTGAAACACCTGCATCTCTAGTAGTCTTCTTGGATGGTATAGCTCCTAACCCAGGAGGAACAGATGATGGGTTTGATTGGAATATCGTAGAGAAATCAACTATCCCTGATTGGCTAAGGGAAAGGATAAAGGCTAAGGTCCCCAAGGAAACCTGTTCTGAAGAGATCACAGGAGCATTTCTAGAGAAGGTAAATGAGCCAGTTGTAGCTAAACCACCCAAGCCAGCCAAAAAGTTCTCATTGATTCAGAGAGATAGTGCAAGATTCAGGACAATTCAAATAGTTGTGCCGAAGGAAGGCAAAACTCAGGACAGTGTTGCCCCAGAGGACTATAAGATCACCACTATAGAGCTGGGTAAGCCCACCCAAGACCAAGAGGTCCAATACTTTGATGACTCTTGTAACGCCCTGAAGGCAAGTTTGGCTCAGGAGAGAGAGGAGAGAAAGAAGGTTGAAGAAGAAAACCAACAATGGAGGAAGCATGTTCTCCATCTTACCAGGCCACTCAACCATGAGTTCCCGGTCACCCCTCCACAACCTCTTCAACAGGAATCAATGAAGGATTATGAGGATATGAAGGGCACATTCACACAGGCCAAGGAGTGGATTTCAGATGCTTCAGCACGTACTGATATACTTGTGGAGAATTTAGTGTCAGCATATAAGTCGGCCTCTTCCCTGGTCAGCCGTATCCAAGACCTAGCTACCAATTGGGAGGACATGGAGGAAATTCAAGATGAAATACTTCTGCATCTAAAGGTTATCTGAGGCTTGTCGAAGAGAAGTCTAGTGGATGCAGGTGTCATACATGTCGGAGATAGGTATGACTTCAACACCTGGTATTATGCCTTGGTCACCCGGATTGAAGTTTTGAAGAAATCCGAGACTAAGTGCTTTGAGATAGAGGAGAGTGTCAAGGAGATCTTGAGAAAGGTGTTTCATGTAGCATCAAAGATCTGGAAGAAAGAAAGTATAAGGGAGAAGCACTTGCAGGCAAAGAACCTAAGAGCCAGGATTCAGTCAAGCTTCTTCAAAGACTTGGGGATGATTGACAAGGGTGATCTTTCGAAGATTGCAAACTTTCTCTTCATCAATGAAAAATTTCTTGCCCAAGCGATTGAGTGGGAAAGCATCATTGCCACATGTACCGATGATGTGTACATCATCGACTTCCAGATTAGGAGCTTGCCAAGTGTCACTATGGAGGAGGTCAGGATTATTATGTCCAGGTACATCGAATCTGCGAAAGAGGAAAGTGGACACTCACCTCAGTGAGATTAGCAGTTGTGCCACATGTCACTTTCTTATTCATTCAAGATAATGGTATTTTGGGAAACCCTAATTAGGGTTTATAGTTTTCAATCTTGGCCCTTGATCACTGTTTGATCTCGGTCATTCATTTATTTTTTGAAAACTATATAAGGCTACCTCCTCTCATTTGGAGAGTGTGAGGTTTTTGATGTATTGTTGCGTAAGGTCATTTACAGATAATATATTGCATGTGCACTTTCTCTTAAGGCTTTGTAATCCCTATTGTTTGAATGATTTGCATGGTTTCAATTTCCTCAACACTTAGTTAAGGTTAATTTAGATTTGCTTTCATTATTGTTAATTTGAATGAAGGATTTGATAAGTGTCAATTGATGGTGTATGTCTGCTCATACTTTTGGTGAATGGATGATTTCAATTTCACCATGCAAAGTTAGTCTGAGCCTATCCACTGTGCATCCCAACATCTTCATCATAAGCACAATCCATTGAAGATTGTTGTCCCTAGTGTGGAGAAGAAAAATTTGGTTTCCCTAGAGCACCCAGTTGATACCATCTCCAGAGTACGTAGGATTAGATTAGCTTTATTGAACCCTATCTTTTTTTCCATTTTTGAAAGTTTAAAACCTGGAAAATCTATTAAAAAAAGAGAACCTAAAATGGCTAAATCCATTTAAGTCCAATAGTTCAAAGAAAGTTGTTAAACGTAAGTCCCCCTTGAGATTTTTAGCATACACTACCCAAGAAGCTATTTCACTAAAGTCGCTTGTTCGCACATATAGACCTTGGAATCGGTAGTGATTTTTTCAAGAGAGGATATAATACCTTTGGGTATCCTATCCTAATGTTTGGTAGATGATAAAACAGACACCAACACTACAACACTACAATTTTAGGACCCGTACCTGTTGACGTGTCTTTTGTACACGACCAAACACAGAATAAAATACCTAAAGGTACCTTATCCTCTATTGAACAAAGTTCTTGACAACTGAGGATCTCGCCGAAGGATCAGTCAAAGTAACTCCAAGGTTCTGTTATGTAGGATCTCTACTCGTGGATAAGCTCTTCGCAGTATGATGTGATTTTGCCAGAATCACAAGGGGACTTACACTCGATGACCTAAACATCTAATTTGCTGGAATCACAAGTCCTATTCACTAACTGGAAGACAAACAAATGGCAAAAGATGTAGGGTTTAGGAAGTCTACTCTACTATCTAGAATGTGAGAAGATGGATGAATGACTAGGTGGAGTCCTACTGGGCTGGGTCTCACCATTAGGTTGAACAATTCAACACCAACTCAATGCGATCTTCTAAGGGATGCTTCCAATACGTTCAAATCATACACCATCTAACAATGATCGCCATTCAAGATAATGCATGAACAATAGACGTGTAACGACTTAAGATTAAGCTCATTTTATGCCAGTTGACCACACAGGGCGCAATTACCATTAGTAAGAGGCTAGTGGTATGGACTAGATAGATTCCACACAGGTGCATTCAACAATTTTCTTCACTCAATCTAATCATCTATCATAAAAAATGAAGATTCAACAAGAGACCATGCACATTGCAAAGAAACAACATATTCCACCATATCTTCAATGAAAAGAAGTCTTTACAATTAAGGCAACAATGTCTTGCTTTCTCTTCTTAATCTACTCTAATTGCTATTCTACTATTCTGGCCTCTATTACTAACTATTAACTATTAGCTATTATTGACTAACTATATACCTTTACAAATGAGGAGCCAGGGCTTATATAGTACCCTCAATACAATTCAATGGCTTAGATCAATTTGAGATCAATGGTCGAGATTTTACAATGAAAACCCTAATAAGGGTTTGTTACAACAAACTCAATTCTGGCCAATGAAATAATTGCATTATTTGGACATATGTCTTCTCTAGAATATTCGACCAATGGAGAACCGGGGTAGGTACATCGAAGTTCACATCATCTTTGATGAGTCAGGTACATTGAATCTGGACACGCTGAGGTGGACCAATCCGATTGGAGGAGTGATGACTGGGATGCCACCTTGTCTAACACTTGCAACTTGGTAGATATTCAATTTGATGATGCTGAGAAGCTAACTGTAGTTAACTCTTTTTAAACTGTCTGCTTTTTCAATGAACCCTTGCTTTAACCTCCTTTGTCTTCGATGTGCAGGATGGATGGTGTACCTTTCCTTGGAATGCTGGACTGGAAGACATCATCCTTGATGATGCTGGACTAGAGAAGGTCATCCTTGTTGATGCTGGACTAGAGAAGGTCATCCTTGTCTTGGCCTGATCTTCTTTTAACTACAAGACAAACCAAAAGATGATTAAGGACACATAATAAATTCATTTCGACATAGCATTTTCTACCTTAAATCATCGACAAGAAGATGTTAAAATAAAGCTTTCTCAATATTCTCCCTAGGGATAGGCCCTATCCAGAATTTTGCCTTGGACCCTCTAGAAGGGTCAGGAGCAAATTTTGCATTTTTGGACAAATTCCACCATGTCTCTACTCCAAAATGCCTTCTAAGGCAAGCATACACTATCCTTCTCCTCACCAAAGGCTAGGAATCCACAAGCTGACCTTCCCCATGGGCAAACTAGGTGATTTGGGGAATTTTGCTCCGGACCCTCTGGAAGGGTCAAGATCGAAATTCCTTCTTTAGGCTTCATTTTACACTTCCTTTTCCTCAATTCACCCTACAAGGCAAGAATATCTCACTTCAGCCTCAATCATGCCATAGGAATCAAAATCTTGTCTTGACACAATGGGGAAATAGTGATTTTGATGAATTTCGCTCTAGACCCTTTGGAAGGGTCAGGAGCGAAATTCACTTTTTGCTTGCCTATTCACACTAAATTTCACTTTCTTCACTTCATTTCATCTGGATTCCCTCACATTGAATCCACTTCCCAACTTGGCAACATTGGTTTGATCTTCATAAGGCCTAAAAAGTCAAATTCGCTCAAAAACCTAGCCAGGGACAGGACCTATCCAGAATTTCACTCTGGACCCTTTGGAAGGGTCAGGAGCGATTTTCCTTTTCTAGCCCAAAATCATCATTTCTGGAGACAACAATCAATTCAAGGGCAATCTCAAGGGCATCTTTCACCTTGGACTAGGCATGGTTTAGCACAAACTTGAAAGGAATATGTAGATTTTAGGATTTTCACTCTGGACCCTTTGGAAGGGTCAGGAGCGAAAATCTTGTTTTAGGGTTATTTCTCCATCCTTTCAACATCAAATCACCTCCAAGACTTAGAACACCTTGCCTTACTCCTCTCTAGGCCATAAAAACCAAAATTTTAACCTGTCTTGCAAAGAAAGTAGGTGGACTTGCAATTTTCACTCTGGACCCTTTGGAAGGGTCAAGAGCGAAAATCTTATTTTAGGCTTATTTCCTCATCTTTTCAAATCCAATCCACCTCCAAGACCAAGGACACATTGCCTCACTCCTATCTAGGCCATAAAAAACAAAAACTTGACTTGATTTGCAAGGAAAAAAGGGTGATCTTAGGAATTTCGCTCTGGACCCTCTGGAAAGGTCAGGAGCAAAATTCTCATTTTGGCTTCAAAATTTGCATTCTTGGTGACCAAAATCCACTCTAAGGCAAACCAAATGACTTCTCTCACCCTTGTTCAGGTTTGACTTTGCTCAAATTTTGGAAGAAAAGATGGTTTTTAGGATTTTTGCTCTGGACCCTTTGGAAGGGTCAAGAGCGAAAATCACTTTTTAGGCTCAATTCCTTCACATTTGATAATCATTGATAAGTCAAAGTTATTTCTAAGGACCTCTCCCATCAAAACTCACCTTAGTCAACACTAGGCTTGGCACAAAATTGGGAAAAAAGGTGGTTTTGAGAAAATTCGCTCTGGACCCTCTGGAAGGGTCAGGAGCGAAATTCTCATTTTAGCTCAAAATTCACGCTTTTGATGGTCAAACATCTTTCCAAGGAATTCCAAATAGTTTTTCTCACCTTAGTCTAGGCCTAACTTAGCACAAAATTTGGAGAAAAGGATGGTTTTAGTATTTTTCGCTCTAGACCCTTTGGAAGGGTCAGGAGCGAATTTCTTGTTTGTAATTCACTTCTCTATCATTTCATCTTGAATTCACCTCACAAGGAAAGGAAAAACCTCTCTTCTCTCATTCAATCCAAGTTTGACTTGATTTTGCAAGAAGGAAAAGGTGATTGAAGGATTTTCGCCCTGGACCCTCTAGAAGGGTCAGGAGCGATTTTCATCGTTTGGCTCAATTATCATCATTCTTTCAACTTGAAACTTCATTTCAAGGTAGAATCTCATCTTTCTTCGCCCTAGGAACAAGGTTTTAAGCCTAAGAAAGGTCAAAAAGTAGGCTTGTAAGGAATTTTGCTCTGGACCCTTTGGAAGGGTCAGGAGCAAAATTTCCTTTCTTGGCTAAAATCCTTCATTTTCATAGCTACCAAACACTCTCAAAGGAAAGATCATGTTCATTCTCCTTCTCATCATGCCTTAGACATCAAATTTTTTCCAAATAAAGGAGGAAATGCATCCTAGGGAGATTTTCGCTCTAGACCCTTTGGAAGGGTCAGGAGCGAAAATCAAGATTTAGGCTAGATTCTTCATTTCTCCCATTAAAAAAAACCTCAAAAGGCAAAGGCATGCTATCTCACTTCCATCCATGCCATAAGAAACCAAGGATTTGACATCCTCCAATGAAAATTAAGTGTTTTTACGAATTTCGCTCTGGACCCTTTGGAAGGGTCAGGAGCGAAATTCATCTTTTGGTCCAAAATCCTTCACATTTCAATGCTTTCAAACATTTCCAAATCAAAATCCTTCCTTTCAAGATACCTTGCAAATCAAAATTTGGTCAAACTTAGGAGGAAATGAGCTTTAAGAGGATTTTCGCTTTGGACCCTTTGGAAGGGTCAGGAGCGAAAATCTCATTCTAGGCTAGATTACTCACTTTTCAAACTTCAAACCACTTCAAGAAGAAAACTTAGATCATTTTCTATCTAAGGAACAAGGTTTCAAGGTCAAACAAGGTATCAAATGAAGTTAATGATGAATTTCGCTCTGGACCCTTTGGAAGGGTCAGGAGCGAAATTCTCCTTTAGGCCAAAATCTTGCTCTTCAAAATCAACCAATTCCATCTCAAGGCAAGAACATACCAATTCATCCTCAAACATGCCCTAGAAACCAACACTTAGCCAAAATTGGGAAGGAAATGTGGGCTACAAAGATTTTCGCTTTGGACCCTTTGGAAGGGTTAGGGGCGAAAATCATGTTCTTGGCCAAGATCCTGACTTCATTTTCACATTTCTTCATCCAAACAAGCTTTTTGCCTTCACAAATGCTTGGGAATGAGCTAGTTCATGACTTTGGGCAATGTAGAATGTCTTATGGAGAATTTCGCTTTGGACCCTTCGGAAGGGTCAGGAGCGAAATTTGACATTTTGGTCTCTCCGTCAGGATTCATGTATGGAATATAACATTTAAGTATAAGTGAGAAATGTCACTTATACTTTAAGTTATATTCCATATATACTTCCAGGATGTTTGAGAGTAGTTTCGGACCTCCAGGAGTTATATTGCAAAATCTAGTTTTTGGAGGATTCTTTAGTTTTCCAAACTTAGTCAAATTTCAGGATCAGGACATTCCAAACAGCCAAATTTCAGGATCAAGACATTCCAGACTTAACCAAATTTCAGGGCATTTGAAGATCAGGATGACATTCTAGACTTCAACACTCACCAACTTGACCTAGCTTGGACCTTCAAGAATGATACGCACTCACCAAGCAAGACACAAATAGCAACAAGAGCAAAACCAGGCCCTAAGGAAGACTTTCAAAGAAACCCTAATTCTGGGGCCCCAAAGACTCAACCTAGCTCAAGCAGAGCTTGCTATCTAGGTGATCCCCCTGGCGACACTCAAAAAGCAAAGGCTAACAGACAAAACTCTAAAACCTAGAAAGCAAAACCCCACAAAGCGAAAAAAGCAGGGGTCCCCATTTGCAATGGGGTGATGTGTGAATATTTCACAACAGTACCTCAAGGAGAAACTTTGATCCCTATCACAACATTGGAACAATAAATAAGGGGAAATTTCATCACTTCATGCATGTTGAAGACATTGGGCAAATGCAGCTAATGATTTTGAGATAAAAGAAAGAGCATTTTCAAGGCTATATCTCAAGTTAATCAAGCATACAAAGGTGTTGTGAGAACCAGATCAGACCGAAGGAGATGAAGATATGATATTGCCATGATATAAAAAGGAAAAGGGCAAGCCCCTTTCTGCAATAGATTGGTATGTTCCTAAAGTCACCCAACTAGAGATAATAAATTAATTAATGTTAGAAAACACTAAAAAATAGATACTCTATCAAGCAGACAAGTTAAGAGCTAAAGGCATCACTCCAACATATGAGTGAATGGATAATGAGGAGTCATCATCTTACCAATATGAGAATTTAGAAGTGTCTGAAGATGAAAGCACAGGGAATGAAGTAAACACACAGAGAGAGAATATTCAATAAGACATTCCTGGAAGCTCACAAGCTCAAGCAAAGAAGAGGAACAGGGTGAATGAATGATTCATCTTAGCAAAAGAAACAAAAGATAGCAAGTACTCCATCCACTACTAGTACCCCCTTTAATAGGGAGGTAGAAATCTTTATAGACATGAATGCAGCTTCAAAAAGAATGTTGGAACAATAATTTCTCCCACATTGCAAGAATTGGGTCTTGCAAGGTTTATATATAGACTCTAAAATTATAATTTTCTAATTGGAGTTATGCATGAGTATGCATGTGGCTATTTCTATTTTGAGCCATCCTTCGATGAATCCAAGACCTCTATTTATTGAGGCAATTGTAATGCTTTATTTGTCTCTAATCTTTCAATCGGTTAATCCTTGATCATGTGATCAAGAGGATTTTTGTGTATTCAATCTGAATGAATAAATATTCATGTGTGTTAACAATTTTTTTTATTACTATTGAGAAATTTTTGTGTCTCTTTTATTTTCTTCATTTGTCTTTCAGAACATAGAAGATAGAAGTGTTAATTCACCACTTCATGATGAAGAACTTATTTATGATCAACAAACTAATACAGTTGGAGAAGCACAAGGCATGGACGTTGATAATCAGAATCAAGAACACTATGAAGATACATTCATAGCCTCTTAGGGTAATAGACAACAATCTGAATTAGAAGAGGTGGATGATCAAGTGCCTGAATGGTTGAAAGAAAGAATGAAAAAGAAACAGTGACAGTAGTTGATGAGGTAAGAGATTTGGACACTTTGCTTGCAAGAGTAGAACATAATAAAGAAAAGAAGCCTAAGAAGTATTCTAGGATTGTGAATGATGCATCTGGCTCCTGAAAAGTAGAAGTGGCTATTCCTAAATTTGATAAACCAAGAGATTAGATTATGGCAAAAGATTATGATATAAGAGAGATAGACATTGGCCCTGTCACTCGCACCCAAGTGGTTGAAGAATTTAGAGGATCAACCTCTAACATGGAAGAACAATTGGAGATCAAAGTAAGAAAGAGCAAGCAACTAAAAGAGGAAAACAAGCAATTGATAGACTACATACATCACATGACATCCCGACATGAGGAAGATACACCTTACCCACCTCAAATACTCCCCAAAGAAGCAATTGAAGGAGTAGAAGAAACAAGAATGATAGCCTAGGCAACTAAAACATGGATTGAGAATGCTTTTCAACAAGCTAGTATATTCACTCATCAATTCATGCAAACCTATGACAGAGTCACCACATTCATGTGCAGGATCCAAAACATTATGGAAATATGGGAAGAATTTTAGTATATTCAAGACAAGACTATACCACATTTGCAAGCATTAAAAGAAATTCCCAAATAGATGCTAATAGATGGTGTAGTGATGGAAGCAAAAGTTGTCTATGATTTCAAGAAGTGTTATTGTATTCTAATGGCAAGGAAGGAAACTTTTGATAAAACAAGAGATGATTGTATAAGATGCAAGGAAGGAAACTTTTGATAAAACAAGAGATGATTGTGTCAAGATGGAAGAGACACTTAAAGGAATTCAAGAATAATTCATCATCTCAACCAGGGAAGTGTTTATCCAGGACCTGCTTGATGGGGATGGTTTCACCATTGATGATGATGTCCTAATTTTTGAACTTGCACAAATTGGGATGACCCCACAGATTTTTGCTTGAAAAATGTGGTTTTAAGGCTCTAGGGTGTGCTTCCCAAGGTGGAAAGTCTACATTTCTTGATGGAAAATCAATCACGAGATTATCTTCCATCTCTATGAAAAATTTTGGTTACTTTCAGCCTTCATTTTGGCCACTTTTTGTGCAATTTCAAGTTTCAAATTAGACACTGCAAGTAGGAACTATCTGGTGTAAATGCAAGTCTCTTGCAACTTGCAATGGGAGTTTTAAGACCAGAATTGCAAGTAAGTCTCTTGTAACTTGCAATGGGGGTTTTAAGACTCGAATTGCAAGTATATCTCTTGCAACTTGCAATGGGGCTTTAAGACCCGAATTGCAAGTAGGTCTCTTGCAACTTGCAATGGGGGCTTTAAGACCCGAATTGCAAGTAGGTCTCTTGTAACTTGCAATGCAGGTTTTAAGACCTGAATTGCAAGTAAGTTCCTTGTAACTTGCAATGGGGGTTTTATGAGCCGATTGCAAGTATGATGGTATTTATCTTTCTCTTGCAAGTGGTGATTACTTGCAATCGGGATTTTAAAACTCAATTGCAAGCTTATATTCACCCTTGCAGCCTTGTTTCATTGCAAGTAAGCCTCTTGTAACTTGCAATGGGGGTTTTAAGACCCAAATTGTAAGTAAGTTTCTTGCAACTTGCAATGGGGATTTTAAGACTCGAATTCCAAGTAGGTCTCTTGCAACTTGCAATGGAGGTTTTAAGACCTGAATTGCAAGTAGGTCTCTTGTAACTTGCAATGGGGGTTTTAAGACCCGAATTGCAAGTAAGTTTCTTGCAACTTGCAATGGAGATTTTAAATACCAGGATTGCATGTAAGTCTCTTGCAACATGCAATGGGGGTTTTAAGACCTGAATTACAAGTAGGTAACTTGCAATGGGGGTTTTAAGACCTGAATTGCAAGTAGGTCTCTTGCAACTTGCAATGGGGGTTTTAAGACCTGAATTGCAAGTAAGTTTCTTGTAACTTACAATGGGGGTTTTAAGACCCAAAATGCAAGTAAGTTTCTTGTAAATTCCAATGGGGGTTTTATGACCCGATTGCAAATATGAAGGTATTTATCTTTCTCTTGCAAGTGAAGATTACTTGCAATCGGGATTTTAAAACCCAATTGCAAGCTTATATCACCTTGTAGCCTTGTTTCATTTCACATTTGCATATTAGACTCAAAAACCCGAAATTGGTCCAAAATGCACTCAAAAAACACTTGAAATGAGTCCTTAGGATCCAATTACAAGTGCAAATTTGTATTTTCCCATTACACATATGAAGTTGCATGTTCATTCTCCACAATTGCAAGTCAATGCTCTTGTTTTTCCAGTCCTCAAAACCCAAAATTCACTTGTGAGCCTATTTTTGCATCAATTTATCCCTTCCCTTGTCAATCTTGTTTGCACACACGATCTATCAAACCAACAAATCAAGGCATGGGCATTGTTTTATAAAAATTTCATCTTGAATAAGGTGTTATGGTTTCTTCATCAATGAACAAAAGAAGAAGAGATACAACAGTAATTCATGGGGCAACCTAAGGGTTATTAATCCTCTTGAAGTAATCCAGTGACAAAGTGAATCAAGCATGGAAAAAGAACACAAAGCAGAGAAGAATTTCCTTTCGAAAGAAATAGTACTACCCCAATCTTGTGATAAGGTTGAAGTTCATTGGCCAAGAACACAAAGATCATTAAGGATACAAATTCCCCTTCCGGTTCAAGATGTCTTCACCAATCCTGAATACTTCAAGTTCTAAAATTCCGAAGCAGCATGAAGATCATCACAGACAAAGGATGATGTAGTTAGAGTCATATCTTCGAACACATAGAATAGTTTCAATTATGCATTTGTAATTTTGTTTTAACAAGTTTTGTAATTGCAAGTGTCACTTTTACTTGCATTTTTGTAAATTGTAATTACATGTAAAGCAACTACAAGTTGAGTTAAATTAGAATTGTAGTTGGAATCAAAGATGAAAAAATCTTTTAAAAATCGACAAAATCGCGATTCGAAACAACAAACGATTAAATCTTGCAAAAAATGCAAAGGATTTTTTTACAAAATCGAGACTTTCAGGAAAAAAAAATCACGATTAAATTGTGAAAAAATTCAATTAAAAAAAAGCGGAAAAACAAAGCACAACCCTAAAAATGCGACATGACTTTGGTAAAAATGAAAAAGGACGTGCAAAAATAAAAACACGACCAACGGCTTCCTTCACCACTCCCTACCACATTCCTCCGCCTCCAACCTCCAGGATTGTCTCACTCTCTTTCTCCGACCACATTCTATGATTTTCATTTCATGAAATCAATTGTTGGTTCAATTGCAACTAAGACCGAATGAAAAATATATCTAATGGAAATGGAAATATACTCTGTGATTTAATGATTTAATGGAAATCGATTGCTGGTTCATTCTATGATTCCAACAGTAACCTTAGAAACTACATCCTTATGTTTCACATTAGGACTTATATACTATGTTGCATCCTTAATAATAAAATGAAAATGCAAAAAATCTTTAACTATCTTAATCGGCAACCTTATTATCACTAAACTCAAATATGCATTCAGCATGTATTCAAATTTCCACTATAATTTTATTTCATAATTTTCATTCACTGTTTCACAAATATAGTTTGAAATTATGATCTATCCTCTGATTGTGATTGCAAACCCACTGAAGTTTGATGTACAAAGTGTCATGTTGTGACCTAATCACACATCACCCCATCCCAGATAGGGACCCCCTAGCTTTTAGGCCCTTTTGGTTGTTTGGTCTTGGTTTTTGTGTGTGTTGGTAGTGATCTCTTCAATCTCTCTACTTTTCGGATGTTCGGAGGTCAGTTAGAATTAATCTGCTTCTCTGTCGAGTGAATTCTATGAAGTCTAGGGCCTATTTTATCCTTTTTAGGGTTTTTGCATTTTGTCCTAGATTTTAGGGGTTCATGTTAGGGTTTTGGGAAAACTGAACATACGACTGGAATCAGAACCCTTCAAGGGACCTCCCAATAAAATTTGAGCCCAAATGGAGCAACTTTCTATTTTTAGAAAGTCCTTATTTTTTAGGGATTTTTTCGAGTCCCGGAATGTCGTCATTTTGCCAAAAATCAAACTTACTATTTTTAGTAATTTCTATTTTTAGTAAGTTTCTATTTATAGTAAGTCATTCCTGCACCCTGTCTAAGGATCTAACACTGACACCTTGAAGGTGTCTATTTTTTGAAAGTCATTACTAGCAAGGTCAGTCAGACAAGGCGACGAGGATCAGACATTCGTGGACATTTCTAATTCCAGAAAGTCAGACAGTAAACAAAGAGAGCTAGAAATGGGTCAAGTGCTGGAAATCCATTCCTAAAATGGAAAGCTCGGGAAAACACTTCAAAATCTCAAGAGGTCAAAATATTCTAAGTCTGGGAGATTAAATGATGGAGAAGCCAAGGATAGAAGGAAAATCCGTGAATCCATGGCCAAAGCAAAAATCTGCCCAAATGTGGAGTCAAGCGCCAAAATGGGATTCCCATGGACAAAAGGAAAATCCGTGAATCCTTGGCCAAAGCAAAAATCCGCCCAAATGTGGAGTCAAGCGCCAAAATGGGATTCCCATGGACAGAGGGAAAAATCCATGAATCATTGGCATTAGCAAAATCCAGCCCAAGTCTGCAGTCAGGTGCCAAAATGAAGAAGGCAAGGACATAGGGAAAATTCCATGAATCCCTGGCATTAGCAAAATTCCGCCCAAGTCTGCAGACAAGTGCCAAAATGAAGAAGCCAAGGACAGAAGAAAAATCCATGAATCCTTGGCATGGTGAAAATTTCGCCCAAGCTAAAAATTGAAATTTCGCCTAAGGCATAGAATCCAAGGAGTCAAGGAATAAAAAGCAAAATTCCCCTCAGGCAAATTTTTCAATTTGCTATTTTTAAGCACCAAATCTCAACGAAGTACGGAAAATTTTATTTATTTGGAATCGGGGTGAAATTCTCCATCCAATGAACCTGGCTTCTAAATTTTAGGAGGATCCCTAAAAAATAGGGATGTTGAAAAGAAGACATGGACAATTCACAAAACAATGAATTCCTTCCTTAGGAGGAATCTCCACCCCAGCCTTGTGGAGGGCGCCAGAATGAAGAGTGCATGGAGAAACATGCAAATTGCAAGAGTCCTTGACCAAGGCATTTTAGCGCCCGAGTGAGAGAAGGAGCACCAGATAGAGAGATGCAAGGAATCCATGGAATTGAAAGAATTCCCCACCAAGTGTAAAATGCTGCCTAGAAACACAGGAGTGCGCTAAAATGATCTTCTCATGGACAGTGCACAAAGAGATGAATTCCTTCATCGGGGAAGAATTGCACCCAAGAAGAAGAAATTCTAGGAAAGGTGAAAAATTGACTAAGTGTTTGAAATTTCTTCCTTTAGGACATAATTCTTGGAAATCATGAAAATTGGCTAAGGTATGAAGAATTTCCTCCCTCAGGGTAAGGAACAAATTTCTTTCCAAAGGAGAATTCCTCCACAACAAGAAATTTCCCCCAGGAAAAGTTTTTAAAAATCCATTCCCGAGCATCAAATCACATCCAAATTTCAAAACTTTTTACAGATTTGGATTCGTAGGAGAATTTTCTCTCTCCTGGACCGTGGAACCCTAATTTGGAATTTTTCCTAAAAAATAGGAAATGTGCAGAATTGATAAAAAAACCTTCTTTGAGCAAGGAAAGTTGAAGAGACTTCAAGAAAATGCTTCTGAATAGAATTTTCCCTCTCCAACAATTCTAGATGTGCAGGAGCGGATATACGACGGCGGGGTCCACTTGCATGGCGAGGATCTATTGAACATGTGGTAGTAGAGTGGCGTACTTATTGCTGAGGGAATGTTGAGCAGGCATGGGTCCAGTCAATGCATGTCACCATCAGATAAGGAATCTTCTTGCATGTTGCCTTCTCATTATGGTTTTATGACAGATTCTCCGTGCATGTCACCATCACTAGGAGAATGATGGGCATTTATGTTGGTGTCAGTTATATTCTGAGCATAATCAACATCATGGGGCACATTTAATGTGCTAGTGGGCGCTATTTTAGGCTCTTTAAATTAATTGTACATGGGCATAATGGGTTATTAATTGCCGATTCCCACCTTGTTGCACCTTGAGTGGGGAATCTTTAGGGCAAACCCTAATCAGGGTTTTGCATGTAATCATGGCTTGAGGCCTATATAAGGGGGTGACCCCCTCATTTGTAAAAGGAGGAGAGACTATCGTTAGAGATTGTTGCTAAGAGTTTTTGAAGCAAACACTTAATACATTGTTCCATTTTTGGTGTGTTCTTGTGTTGTTTTGGAGCTCGCATGGTCTCATTCTCTTCAATTAGATTAGATTTGCTTAAATGTTGTTAGAAGAACCAGATTTGATAGGAGAACTTGTTGTAGAATCCGAGCTCATACTTTTGGTGTGCAATCGATTGTTGTACACCGTGAAAAGTTAGCCAGAGCCTGTTGATGTGTATGTGTTTAACTTCGGTTGTCAGTAAAGATTGTTCGATCCGATGGTTTGTATTGATGATCTGAAAAGCCTCCATGCACCCTTTGAAGATTGCACTGCCTTCATGTAGTTGTGCTCTGTTGGCGAAGTGAAGAGTGGTTTGATTTTGCATAAGTAATCCTGTCTCCTGTTCTTAGGATTAAGTTAGCCTTAGCCTAGTTTTCCTCTACCCTACTCCTATTTACTTTCTGCATAATTCAAAATCCAAAAGATTCAAAATTAGAACTTTCACTGCAAAACATCCGTACAAAGAATCTTTGAGCTTGCATAAGTTTTCTTCAACATACGTAAGGCCCCTTGGGTTACCAAAAAACCCATCAAACAATTGAGTCACGTCCACGCATTGAAGGAACCTTGGAAATTAGCCGTTTGAACTTTAAGTAATCCTAGCATACAGACTAATCTTGGTCAAGAGAGGATAAGGTGATCGTTGGTGACTTTATTCTGTGTTAGACGCGGTCATAAAAAACACATCAACATGTCCTAAGACTACTACCACTGTTTTCATTGATTTGTTCTCTGAGTTTTGACAATTTAACAGTATGCTGATATGTTTTTTATGCACATGTGAACACAAAATAAAATACCAAGGTATCTTATCCTCTCTTGAACAAAGTTTCCCTGAATGCTGAAGATTTCGTCCAAGGATCAATCGAGGCAACTCCAAGGTTCTGGTATGTAGGGTCTCTACGTGTGGATAAACTATTGTGGTATGATGTGATTATGCTGGAATCACAAGGGGACTTATGTTTGATTGCCTGAGTGTTTAATCTGTTGGAACTTGAGTCCTATTTACTTACCACAAAGAATAAAGAAATAGCAAAAGGTGAAGGGCTCAGAAAGTCTACTCTAAGACCTAGAATGCAAGAAGATAGATGAACGACTAGGTGGAGTCCTACTGGGCTAGGTCTCACCATCAAACTGAACAATTCAACACCAGCTCAGTGCGATCTTCTAGGGTAATTCTAAAGATGTTCAAATCATCACTGTCAAGGATCGATCACCATTCAAGTTAATGCATGAACGATTGACACATAACAATTCAAGATTAAGCTCATTCAATGCCAGTTGACCACATAGGGCACCCTTACAATCAACAAGAGACTAGTGGTTTGGACTAGGCGGATTCCACGTGAGTTCATTCAACAATTTCCTTCATTCAATCTAATTATCCATCATCTAAAATGAAGATTCAATAAGAAACCATGCATATTGCAAAGAAACAACACACTTCACCATAACTTCAATGAAAATGGAGTTCATTTACAACTAAGGCAACAATTTCTTGCCTTCTCTTCCTAATCTACTCTAATTGCTATCTAGCCACTATTTCTTTGCTGCTAACTATTAGCTATTAATTATTCTCTAACTGTTAACCTTTACAAATGAAGAGCCAGAGCCTTATATAGAGAGCTCTTTACAATTCAATGGCTCTGATTGATTTACAGTCAATGGCTAAGATTACAAGATGGAAATCCTAATTAGGGTTGTTACAACAAACTCCTTTAGCCAATGATAAAATTATATTCAAAATTTGAGAATCAATAGGAAATAGGGGTAGGTACATCAAAGTTTGTGCCTTCATGAATAGGTGTGATTCATCGAATCTGGACATGCTAATGTGGACCCTTCTGACTAGAGGAACAGTGACTAGGATGCAACCTTGTCTGGTACTTGCTCTGTGATGACCTTGGTGGATCCTCCTTTGTCTTTGATGTACTTGATGAGTGGCGCACCTTTCCTTGGCTCTCTTGTGTTTGATGAAGCCTCTTCACGGTCAAGTCACTCCTCCTCTGGTAGCTCATATTGTCTTGAAATGTTTGTAAGATCCCTCTTTTTGACATCTTGTGGTTTCTCCATGTGGTAGAATGCGGTCCTTGAGGATGGTCAACCCCATTGCTTGCAATTCCTTGAACACCTGAAGTCTTTAGCACTTTGAATACCTTTGTATGCATCCAATGCATCCTTAATGTCGATGAAGTTTGAAGAAATCCTTCTTGTCCTCGTGTGATCCTCCTCGAGGATAGTTCTAACTTGGTCTTGATGATTTGCAAAATAAACAAAAGATGATTAAGCATACATAATATATTCATTCTAACATAGCATTTCTTACCTAAAAAAGGCATTAGAATTAAATTCGCTCTGGACCCCCTCCAAGGACAGACCCTATAATCAAATTCGCTTTGGACCCTCTGGAAGGGTCAGGAGCGAATTTGTGATTTAGTCTGAATTCTATCATTTCCTTTGCTCCAAGTCACTTTTCAAGGCAAGTACATATCAATCCTTTCCCAACCATGCCTTAGGAACCAAGATCTTGGTCTCAACAAGGAGCAAAATAGAGGTTTTAGGAAATTTTGCTCTAGACCCTTTGGAAGCGTCAAGAGCGAAATTTGCATTTTGACACCTTTCAGCTTCTTTTCAAATCTCCCTCCATCATCATCAAGTGAATTTGCCCTTAATTTAGCCTAAAACAATATCTTTTGGGTGCATTAGATGAAATAAGGAGTCCTCCTAAGGATTTCGTTTTGGACCCTTTGCAAGGGTCAGGAGTGAAATTTGCATTTGCACTCAACCTTTCATCATTTCCTTGAACTTTTCTCCTAGGCTAGGCTTCCAGGTCCTCCCTCCATCATCATCAAGTCCATTTGCCTTCAATTTAGCTCAAAACAAGGCTCTTTTAGGTGCATTAGAGAAAATAGGGAGTCCTAGGACCCTTTGGAAGCATTAGCAATGAAATTTGCATTTTAGGCTCAATTCACATTCAATTTGCCTTGGATTTGACTTTTCCACCCTTACCTTATCATACTCAAGTCAACCTGTTCTCAAAGTGGTGCCTACTCAATGTTTTTGATGCAAATTAGGCTGTCCTAAGGATTTCGCTCTAGACCCTTTGGAAGGGTCAAGAGAGAAATTTGGAAAATAGGGCTTGTCCTTGATAAAGCTTTCTCCTAGCTTGCTTGTTTAGCTTCAAACCATCTTAGGAAAATACCTTGAGGGCAGTTTGCTTTAAAATTGTGAGGAGAATACATGCTTTTGAGAAATTTGCCCTGGTCCAGAGCGAATTTGCTCTTTTAGGCTCAATTCCTCCTTCTTTTCACTCATCTTGCTTTAGACTTGTCTTTTTGAATCCCTTCCTTGCCATGTATGTCCACCATTTGATGTCCTTAGTGAAGAAATAAGTCATTTGGAGGATTTCATTATGGACCCTTTGGAAGGGTCAGGAGCTTAGAAAAATTTCGCTCTGGACCCTTTGGAAGGGTCAGGAACGAAATTTGCAATTATGCTCAAATCCTTCACTTTTCATCACTTCACTTTGTTTCACAGACCAATACTCTCTCAACCACACCATAGGGATAAGGTTTATAAGGCAAATTAGGACCAAGAAGGGAGATATAAGGACCAAGAAGGGAGATATAAGGAAATTCGCTCTAGACCCTTTGGAAGGGTCAGAAGCGAAATTTGACATGTTAGTCTCTTCGTCAGGATTCATATATGGAATATGACATTTAAGTATCTTTCTTCTTTCTTATACTTTAAGTTATATTCTATATATATTGTCAGGATGTTTGAGAGTGGTTTCGGACCTATAGGAGTTATAATGCAAAATCCAGTTTTTGGAGGATTCTTCAATTTTCCAGATGGTCAAATTTCAGGATAAGGATGACATTCCAAACTTAGCCAAATTTCAGGACATTTGAGGATCAGGATGACATTTCAGACTTCTTAAGGTGAATTCGCTCTATCCTTGAAGTAAGGGATGGGACATAGGAGGACATTATGCATTCAACCAAGGTTTGATTTAGCAACTTGAAGTGCGATCGGATAGTACACAAAAAACACGTTAGGAATTGATCTAAATAACCCTTAATCAATCAATTGACCTGACCTCTTGAGGAGATCCACCTAACTCAATCCCTTCAATGCAAAGGCTAAGACACTAAAACGACTAACAACAAAACCAAAAGGGCTAACCCCAGAAACCAAAAAGTAGGGGTCCCCATTTGTAATGGGGCGATGTGTGAATACGTCACAACATGGTAGTTTCAAGTTGTTGTGCCTCTTACTGTTATGTTTTGATTGTTCTCACAAATCTTGAATTTCAATTTGCACTTGTTTGACTAATATTTTGCTTTCACTCTTTAAGTTTAAACAGCCATTTCCTCTATATGCTTCATAGCCATGGCAATGTTTCTTTGGCCTCACTGTCCTTTGTATGTTTCATGTTTTTTCTCCTTGGCTGCTAAACCCTGTATAGTTATGGAAGTTTACACAATTAAGATTCTGATTAGAATGTTAATATGAAGTTTGAACTACTTAAAAACCTGCATTATCATCAAAATTAGAATGTTAATTAGAAATTAGAATGTTAATATGAAGTTGAACTATATGTACTTCATTAGAATCAGTATTAGAATCAAGAAGAAAACTATAAAACCTGCATTTTCATCAATTTATCATTACCTTTTTTGATTCAGTGTTTTGGTTGTGACCATTTTGTGTTCAAATTCTAGTTTGTGTTCAACTTCAATTTATATTTATTGATCCATCATCCATGTTTGGTCTCTTTTGCTAGGTGTCTTCCGAAATTTTATAAAAGATAATGGCTTCTACAACTAGAGGTGGTGGTAGAAAGAGAGATCTTATGTGGAAACATGGCACACCAGGCGTAGTGGCAGGAGAGGTTATTTGTAACCATTGCACAAAAAAACTATGACCGGTGGCATATACCGACTCAAAATTCACCTTGCAAAGATCAGTGGATAGAATATTACGGTATGTGAAAAATGTCCTGAAGAGGTTGAAAGAGAGGCAAAAGAAAGACTTTCAAAATATGAGCAAAAGAAGGTAGGAAAAAAGAGGACAGCAGAGGCAATGCCAGACCCAATAAGAGATATCAGTTCTACAGGGTCAGAAAATATTGGGGTGGGCAGCAATGCATCTAGTTTTTTCATTCCTTGTAACACTCCTGATGCGCAACCTGGATTGTTAGGTACTTCATGGAATAAGGAAGTGCATCAGCAAACAAAAGCAGCAATGGCTAGATTTTGGTTTTACAACAATATTCCATTTAGTATTGTTGAGAGTCCATATTGGGAGTAAATGGTCAGTGGATTGACCATTTCAGGTAAGGGGTTCAAGTCCCCAAGTTGTTATGAGTTGAGTGAGCCATTATTGCAACAAGAGGTCCAAAACACACATCACCTGGTAGAACAACAAAGGAGGAATTGGGAAAGGAATGGCTGCACCATTTTATCTGATGGGTGGATAGATAGTAGGAATAGGATACTCATAAACTTTCTAGTCACTTTATGGGGACAAGTGGTATTTTTAAAATTGATTGATGCCTCAAATCAAGTGAAGAATGCAGAAACCTTGTGTAACATGTTGGATGAGGTGGTGACCAAAGTGGGAGTGCAGAATGTTGTTCAGGTTGTGACCGATAATGCAGCTCCATATGTGGCAATCGATAAACTTCTATAGGCTATGCATCCATCATTATTTTGGAGCCCTTGTGTTGCTCATTGCCTTGATTTACTCCTCGGGGATATAGGGAAACTTAGTTGGATGAAGAATGTGGTTGAAGATGGAAGGGAAATCACAAAGTACATCTACAGCTACACATGGGTCATGGAGGTTATGAGACAACACATTGATGGTAAGGATCTTGTGCGTTCAGGAGTCATGTTTTACCACGGATTTCCTCAACTTACAAAGCATATTACATGCATTGCCCATCCTGAAGAGGATGTATGTGAGTGAAAGATGGTTGGAGAGCCCTTATTGTAGGAAGCCTGAAGCAGAGAAGGTTGTGAAGACCGTTTTTGATGATAGATTTGCCAAACTCATGGAGAAGATCATCAATGTAAGTGTTCAAAGTTCAAATTTCAATTGATGATTTATTTTTTAATTTTCTAATATTACACATTTCTGATTTTTGTTAAATTTGTCGTGTCTAGTTGTCAGAGCCATTGGTGAGGGTTCTACAGATGGTGGATGGGGATAAAAACCCCATAGGGTATCTATATGAGGCCATGGATAAGGCCAAAGAGGCAATTTAGCACTTGTATGGGTCAGACGGGACCAAATATGAACCCATATGGGGCATAATTGATCGAAGGTGGAATCGACAACTCCAACATATCCATGTTGTTGCCTACAATGTGAACCCCAAGTTCTTTTACTCCCACAATTTCAAAATAGATGAGGTTCAACTTGGCCTTGACACATGTATTTAGAGGTTGGTTCCTGATGAAAATATTCAAGACCTCATTGTTGATGAGTTGTAGAGATACAAGAAGGAAGATGGGTCATTGTTTCCTTCACCTATTGGTATTCATAAGAGAGACACCCTGCTGCCAGGTAAAAAAAAATGTGTTGTTAAATCTATTTTACCATTTATTTCAATCTTTAAGTTTATAAAAACCTTTACCAAGTTATAAATGCCAATTTGTATGCTTGCAAATCTGTGGTGGGAAGATTATGGTGCCACAACGCCTAATATTCAAAATCTTGCAATCCGCATATTATCTCGACCTTGTAGTGCTTCTGCTTGTGAATGCAACTGGAGTGTCTTTGAGGCCCTTCACACAAAAAAGCGCAATAGGTTGACTCAAAAGCACTTGAATGACCTGGTATATGTGTGGTACAACCTTCGATTGCATGAAAAGAGGGTACAAGGGAACAATTCATGTGACGCACTTGACATTGATGAGATTGATCCATACACAACGGATTGGATTGTTGAACCTAATGGTGCTACTAGTAGTATTGATCTGGATGCATTTATCACTGGCAATCAGTTAGATGAAATGGAGAGGGAGGCAGCTGAATGGGTGACAGAGGTGGCAAAACATGAGGAGGCGGGAGATGAGTTTGTTGATCCAAAAGAGGTAGAGTCCTCACCTATTGAGGATATTGCAGCAACAACAACAGCTACTACAACACCATCTACTTCAGAACCCACTTAGCAGCAATGGAGTTTTTTGAGCTTTAGTCGTAGATGCAATCTATGATTTCCAGTTTTCAATGATATGAAACCATGAACTTAATATGTATTCAAACTTCACAGATTGATTTGTTTTGTGGTCTAGACTCTATAATATGTATTTGACTCAAACGTATTTACTATTTAGAACTTGAACTTGTTTTTTGGTATATCACTTTGATATATGCTATGTATTTTGATTTATATATGATGGAAACCAGTAATATGCTATCGTGTTCTATAAATTTGGTGTATACATGTGTTTTTTTAGAATATTTTAAGAAATTATATATTTTCAAATGTTTGTTAATTTTGCCGATTTTTTCCCGATTCTTGATTTTTTAAAAATTTTCGATCAAAAGATTTATTGTCAATGAAGATATTTACATCTTTGGTTTACGTTGCTTTAGGTCTTAGTTGTTGATGAATTATCCTATATACAACAACTTGTTGACTAGTCGAACTCAGAAACAAGTTTTATCATGTATGTTCGGATAGAATACTACAACTTGCTAGATCTATTAGGCCTTTTTAATATGCATAACACCTAGTGACAAGCATGCTAGTGCTCGAGTTATGTGCACTTATGGTCATCTAGCATAATTTTACTTAGTACCTTGTAATGTATAAGTCCATTTTGCCATGTATGACCCCTAGTGGGAAAGCAAGCTAGGGCGAGAGTTATGTACCCCTACGTGTTTGCATTAACTAAGTACATGTGTGTGTTTTATTGAGTTTGTGCATATGTTTATGTTCTTATGTATGTTTATTGTATATTGAGTTTTTACATTGTTATATGTATTGATTAAATTCCTCAATGTGTTTGTTGTATTATGGGGAGGATGTTTTGTATTAAGACAAAATATAAACTGAGGTCTCTTTACTTTACAAATTTGGAATCTTTGTTTGCTAACATTGTAGTTATATGCTTACCTAAAAATCATGTCTTTGCTTAATGTTTTACGTGTTCCGTGTTTGCTATGTGTCTTGTGCATATGTTTTGTGTCTCTATCATATACTATTCACATGTACTTTGAGTGTGCTCTATACCTTGTACGTGTTCACTCCATGTTATGTACTTAATGTGAATGACATTGTGTATTGATTATGTTCTTGAATGTGTTAATTTATGGTCATGATGTTTGGTATGGAGATAGCCTTTCATGCCGAGATGTCTTTACCTTGCTAACCTGGAATGCTTGTTTGCTATGATTGTCATTGTATGCTTCGTACTTGTCTTCCATGTCATATGTGTTTGCTATGTGTCTTGGATGTTTTGTGTCTGCTTCGTGTCTTCTATGTATGCTTTGTGCATTATGTGTCTACAGCATGTGTGATTCATGTTTGATTTGTGTATTCTTTATTACTTGTATGTGTCTGTTTCATGTTTTCTATGTCACATGACTTACAGTGTCTTGATTAAGTTTCAGAATGTGTTTATTACACTTAGCAGATGACACTTGGTATTGAGACAACCTTTCATACCAAGGTCTCTTCAATTGGTTGACTTGGAATCTTTCTTTGCTAACATTGTCAATTTATGTTTCATAATTCTCTTGTGTTTAATATGTGTTGGCTCTATGACCTATGTGTTTTGTGTGTTTGCTCTATCTCTGACATATATGATTTGTGCCTTATGTGTTTGTGTATGCTCTATATCCTATGTATGCTCACTACATGTTTTCTATATGACGTGAATGATATTATGTATTGGTTAAGTTTTCCAATGTGTATGTTACATTCTGGTGATGATGCTTGGTGTTTAGACAATGTTTCATCCTAAGGTATCTTCACATCATTGACTTTCGATGTTTGTTTGGTAACATTGTCATTATATGTTTTGTAATTGTCTTTTGTATTATATGTGTGCGCTACGTGTCTTGTGTGTTTTATGTGTTTACTCGTGTCTTGCGATATGCTTTGTGCCAGAAGTATATGTACCATATATGTATCATGTTTTCTCTGTGTATGCTTTATGCCCCACATGTGTCTTCCTCGTGTTTGGTATTCACCATTAATGACATTGTGGACTAATAAAGTTTGTGAATGTGTTGTATTTCTCGTGAATAGCATTGTCGATTGATGAAGTTTTTCAATATGTTTGTGAAATTCTTGGGATGATGTTTGGTATTGAGACCTTTCTTACTGAGGTCTCTTTACCTCACATACGTGGACTCTATGTTTGGTAACATTATCATTATATACTTCGTAATTTTGTTGCATATCATATCTTTTCTCAAAGTTGCATTTGTTTGGGGTTTGTCTCATGTGTTGCATACACGCTTTGTGCCTTGCTTGTTTGTCTATCATCTATGATTCATGTTTGCTTTGTGTGTGCTTTATACCCTGCACGTGTCTGCTCCATGTTCTGTATTTCTTGTTAATGACATAGTGGATTTATTAAGTTCCTAAAAGTGTATGTTAAGTTCTAGGGATAATGTTTGGACTTGAGACAAGCTTTCATACTAAGGTCTCTTTACCTCACTGATTTGGAACCTTTGTTTCATTAGATTGTTCTTATGCTTCATTTTTTGTCTTTCATGTCATGCTTTGGTAAGGACGTCATGGATTGAGATAACATTTCATACCTAGTTCTCTTTACGTTACATACTTGGAATAGTTGTTTACTAACATTCTAATTATATGCTTAGTAATTGGCTTGCATATCATATGTCTTTGCTGAATGTTTTGCTTGTTTTGTGTTTGCTTCGTGTCTTGTGAATATGTTGTGTCTGTATCATGTATGATTCATGTTTGTTTTGTGTATGATCTATGTCTTGTATATGTTTACATTATATTCTGTATTTGTTGTGAACGACATTGTGCATTCACTAAGTTCCTCAATGTGTTTGTTAAATTTTGGGGATGACGCTTGGTGTTGGGACAACCATTCATGACGAGGTCCCTTTATCTCACTTGGAATTTTTGTTTGCTAATATTGTCATTATATGCTTTGTGTTTGTCTTGCATCCCATATGTGTTTTCTTTGTGCCTTGCATGTTTTGTGTGTGTGCTCTATGTCTGACGTATATGGTTTGTGTCTTACATATTTGTATCATGTCTGTTTTGTGTATGTTTAATGTCCCATATGTGTCTACCCATGTTTTGTATTTCTTGTGAATTAGATTGTTGAATGATTAAATTCCTCAATGTGTTTGTCAAATTATGATGATGGTGCTTGGTATTGAGACAACCCTTTATATGGAAGACTTTTTACCTCACTGCCTTGGAAACTATGTTTGCTAAGATTATTATTCTTTGTATTTGTATTGTTATATACTGTTAGAAATTAGGATCTAAGGATACTAATCATTATAAACAAGATTATAAAGTAAATGAAATATGAAACATACATGCAAAATATACACATTACACAAGATATACATGGGGAAAACCCTTTCGGGTAAAAAACCCCATAAAGCATCATTTAATTAAAACACTTACAAATATAGTCTATAATAAAATAGACATGAACCTGGGGACACTCCTCCAATACTTTCACATGGCCAATAATACCTCATATGCATAGTGATACAACTCACCATAAAGCTCCAAATTCACACACCTCTCAAATGAGAGAGAACCTCTTTAAATATAGGAGGAAGGGTGACTTCACTAGTCACACCTTTTCAATAACCCCCACTCATAAATAATTAATAATCTAATAGTTATTAGATTATAATTATTTCAAATGGGATATGCTTATAAAGCATATAATATATAAGGTTTTATAACCTTATATTAGAACATTATATATAAATGTTATAAGGATGTGATCCCTAATAACATTATGTTCTAACACTCCCCCTTAATGTTAATAGGGGATCACATGTCAATTTCCATAGAAGAAAAAATGAAGCACCCCAGTAACGTAGGTCTTCTTTGACAGTGATAAACAAGGACACAAATATATGCCAACATGAAGATCATGCATTCTGGACTACATGAAAGTCATCTTGTCATAATTTATAATCCTAGTGTTTTAAAAATGATGCTATGAGGTCTGAAAAATTATATTGGCGTCGCGGACTCCTCAAATTAGCCTCTCCCCAGGTTCATTACATAGTGCCTATAGGTCTTAATACAATGCTTTTACAAGTGGAAGATTTACAAGGAGAAGAATTTACAATATGTCCATAGAACTTTGAAAAAATCTGCCCGTAGGTCTTACGATAATGTGCCCGTAGGACTTAAAAATAAAAGGATTTAGCCACTAGGTGGTGTCATTGACATGCACACTCCCCCTCAATGGCATCACTTAAGGCCAAGCATTATTTGAATTTGGAGCATATAATGCCTAAAGGTCTTATGCCTATTAGGTCTTAAATCTAGGATTTAGCCACTAGGTGGTGTCATGTACACTCCCCCTTAATGGCATCATCTCAAAGCCAATCACTGCATACAGGATTTAAAAGTGATGGCTAAAATTATTATAGAACGATTTCACTTGAGTGAGGTGCTCATGATCTTCAAGGTGCCTTTATTATAGAATGCTTTCACTTGAGTGAGGTGCCTATGATCTTCAATGTTCATTTTGATCTTTAGAGATGATATTCTCTAGAAAGAGTAAAGTAACTTCAAGTAATATGGTACTTTCATATGTATCCAAATGGAATTCTTCAATAAATCTTCAAGGCCATATTGATTCTTCAAGAGCTACATTCATATTTTGTCCATTTGATTCAAAGACACATAGAAGATAGTCTTCTTATTAAAGTATTGCACCATCCATGTAATAGCACTTGCACCATATGTTTTGAAGGAATAACCTCATCATAGAAGAAACAATATAGTTAGTAACTTAGTAATCAACTTCATTTTTGGTGCAAAGAAAGAACATAATATTATTTTTTTTTGTCATTTGCCAAAGATCATATAATATTCCTTATAAATATAAAATACAGTCCAATGATTGGTAGAAAGGAGATCAACATATATTTTCATGGGAATAGGAATAATAATTTTTTGTCTTGTTTAAAATACAAAAATAGACATGCTACTACATATAGTAATGATCCATAAAAAAATTAGGCAACGGGTGAGCTATCCTTTCTAGGTTTTCTCCCCAGACAGTTTATAAGGGTGATAGTCACCCATTATAAATAGTATGATTGAAAAAAAATGGATCAAATATAGAATAGAATAACAAATCACTTGGATCTCCAAAAAAGGATGCTAATGAGAAATTTTTAAATATACTTATGCATATTTACTAGCTTGTACATTTCATAAAAAAAATATTTTACCCTACATTTATAGATAGATAGATGATTTCCTGTTTATCATTGTGATAGTTTGATATCAAGGAATTTGCTTATCAAACATACTATAATCAAGAATATTCTTAATGTTAACATAAGTCATATCCTCCATCAAATACCTATAAAAATTAAATTTGAGATAAATCATGATGTTCCTTCCTTTATTCCTACTAGTTCACATGTGACATTTTGTGATGCACTTAAAGGACTAATATAAATAATAGCAGGTACTTTGGGAGGGTCACATGAAAATATGAACTAAGACTAGATGAATCAACTGTATTAAAAATTCATATGGAAGGATCAACACCATTAGTTATGAAGTGCTTGTTTATTTGTTCGTGTCTCACTAACAAGTTATTTATAAAAGATAGCATAAAATGACAAAAGAGACATTACTACATCCACTCATACTAAATGACTATCAAAGATATTATAAGGAAGAGTTATAAGGGAATTGTGAAATATCAACACTTATAATGGATGATCTAGGAAAGGACAAGTCTACACCATCTCTTATAACATTGTGAAACAAACCCCATTAAGACTATTCTTCATATATATACCTAATCTTCCATGAAATCAAATTATTTATTTTGTGCATATCCAGCTATCATTGCAGTCTTAATCTATTTGACTTGAATTCTTTCAAACAGTTCACTTCCCTTGTGCATTTTGAAAAATAAAATAAAATGTAGATTTAATGTTTGCACTAATGAAGCATTTCCATAAAAAGCTTTTACATGTTTATTCATAAAGTACATATGACTCTCTATGACGTGTCTAACTTATAGATAAAAAGATCGTGCTTTCACATGGCACATTAAGAGTTACATCTCTTTGCTTCCAAGTGAGTCATTTTTTCCAAAGATATCATATTTGGTCCATCTTGAAGTGTTAAAAGTGTCCATGTAAGGGTTAGAGTCATTTATGTCAAAAATACAAAAATACAAAAATTGTAAAAATTGTAAAGTTGCAACATTACCAAAAAGTGCAACAAAAGTGTAAAAATGAAATCCACTGGTCATGAAGTGGTTAGAGTAGTTATAAAGGAGTTGGAAATGGTTTATAAAACCATGTTTGGTCGAAATCAAGAGGGTAGATCAGTTTGGAGGGGATTTGACAAAGATTATCCATCAAACCCTCAATCTGTCATGAGTTTTTAAGGAATCTGTGGCTATCATAAGTCCATGGAGGATCCCATTTGGTGTAATTTTTATATGTAGAAGTTATTTAATGATAGATTAATGAAATATATTTCAGATGAATCATTTCTTATGCATTTTTGTGGAGTATTTGGCAAGATATGTTTATCTTTACAATAATTGTCAAAACCCTACCAAGGGTTACCCAGTTTTGGGAAAATGATCATAACTTTTGATTTAACTGTTGGATCTAGCTCAAATTTTGACAGGAATTGTGTAATTTAGTATTATAAATTATGACTGAAGCGATTGTATTTAAGATCAATATTGTAAACATTATTGATGACTGTTTGTTACAGTTCATGGTGAAAGACAGATTGGTGAAGGCAACAACAGTCCGGTTGCAACATTTGGTGTGGTCACATGAGGAATAGTAATGAAGAAAGGCTATATGTTTTGGAAAGGTCTTTTAATCTTCTTTCCATTTATTTTTGTCTTACTTAATTTGGTTAAGAATTGAATTTTGTGTGGTTATTTTGGTGAAAATAGTTTTTAAATGATGAAACCCTGAACTAGGGTATTCCATGGCAATAAAGAATTTGTTCTCTCATGTTATGGTGAATATTATGATCTGAAATCTTTAATGAAGGTTTTTAGGGATGTAATATAACCTTTGAAATTGGTTTGGAGTTGAGAAGAATGTTTTATCTTTTTATATGCCTCTTGATTCAAGTTTAAAGTCTACCCTTGAATGAAGGTTTTATGGTTTGTGATAGATGCTCTGCATCAATGCTTTTTATGATAACAAGTTCAATATTAATTGATCATTGTGGTTGGCCCATAACAATGCACTATCAATATTAAAGAATAGTTACCCTTTCACAAAAGACACGTCATTTAGATTTTGTATAGAGTTTTGATCTATTAAAGATAACATATTTCTTAAAAAAAGGTATAAAACCAATAAGATTGATTGATACGTTTGAAAAAAAAAACTATTTGATATATGATAAATTCAATAATGGTTGTATGTATGTATTTATTTCCAGATGGTGTAATTCATTCTATGAGAATTTTCTTAATTGATTTAATGTCAAAAATCAATCATGTAAATATATTTTAATAAGAGAAGAAATTATGGGATGGATTTTTCTAAGGTTATTAGAATTTTTATCATGGAGATATAGTTAGATACATTATTGAATTGTATATATGCACTTGAGATCCTCTAGTCTTGTTAAAAAATTATCATAATTAACTAATATCTTTTAAGTACCTAATAAGGTGAAAAAAAAATGCATTCTAATATTTCAAATGAATATGCACCTTTCACAACTCTTTAAAAGTATATGTTAAATTATTGAATTGTATATATGCACTTGAGATCCTCTAGTCTTGTTAAAAAATAATCATAATTAACTAATATCATTTAAGTACCTAATAAGGTGAAAAAAAAGTGCATTCTAATATTTCAAATGAATATGCACCTTTCACAACTCTTTAAAAGTATATGTTAAATTAATATGATGATACATGTAATTCAAAAAATAATTCAACATTTCCAAAATTGATGGAGGAAAGTAATAATTTAAATAAAACATGTCTAATAGTCTCAAATAAAAGAAAATTCTTGGAAAAAAATATTTACCTCTTGAAGTGCAATCCTAAACATGCTAACCCCCCCCTTTTTTTTTTGGAAAAAATCTCCTTATAATCATGCCACAAAACTAACACAATATATGATGCATCTAATCCTCAAAAAAATAGAAATGAACAATTATGTCACTTACTCATATTTGCCACATGGATTCTAGGAATTTTCATAAAGAGATTTTTCATCCAGTTCAACTTATTTTTTTAATATAACCTGTAAAAATGATTAGTATAGCCTAACCTGCTTTGATACCATGTTAGAAATTAGGATCTAAGGATACTAATCATTATAAACAAGATTATAAAGTAAATGAAATATGAAACATACATGCAAAATGTGCACATTACACAAGATATACATGGGGAAAACCCTTTCGGGTAAAAAAACCCCATAAAGCATCATTTAATTAAAACACTTACAAATATAGTCTATAATAAAATAGACATGAACCTGGGGACACTCCTCCAATACTTCCACATGGCCAATAATACCTCATATGCATAGTGATACAACTCACCATAAAGCTCCAAATTCACACACCTCTCAAATGAGAGAGAACCTCCTTAAATATAGGAGGAAGGGTGACTTCACTAGTCACACCTTTTCAATAACCCCCACTCATAAATAATTAATAATCTAATAGTTATTAGATTATAATTATTTCAAATGGGATATGCTTATAAAGCATATAATATATAAGGTTTTATAACCTTATATTAGAACATTATATATAAATGTTATAAGGATGTGATCCCTAATAACATTATGTTCTAACATATACATTGGATGTGCTCGCTTCATGTTCTATATACTACATGAATGATCGTGTGTATTGATTAAGTTTCTCAATTTGTCTATTATATCTATATGATTCTAGGGATGATGCTTGGCATTGAGACAAATTTTCCTGCTGATGTTTCTTTACCATACAAAATTGCATTCTTTGTTTGGCAACATTGTCATTATCTGCTTTGTAATTGCCTTGCATATCATAAGATTTTTCTCAGTCACCTATGTTTTGTGTTTGCTTCATCTCTTGCATATTTGTTTTGTGTCTTGTTTGTATATTATGTTCCATTCATGTTTGTTTGGTGTTTTCTATATGGTCTATATATACTATGTATGTATCCAATCCATGTTTTGCATTTCCCATGAATTATATTGTGGATTGATAAAGTTCCTTAATGTGTTGTTTGCTCCATGCTTACATGATTTGTTTGTTTTTTTCGTCACTTGTGTCTATATTTTTTGTCTTATGTGTTTCGTACTTGGAATCTTTGTTTGCTAATATTGTCATTGTTGGCTTCGTATTTGTCATGTATGAGACATTTGTTCGCTATGTGTCTTATGCATTTCGTTTCCATGCTTCTTCTATTCGATATATGCTTTGTGTGAATTGTCTTTGCATCACCTCTAATTCATGTTTTAATGTGTATGTTTTTGCTTCATGTTTTGTATATCACGTGAATGATATTGTGTATTGATTAAGTTTCTCAATGTGATTTTGAAATTTTTGGATTATGTCCAGTATTTAGACAACTTTTCATAGTCAGATCCTCTTCACCTCACTAACTTAGAATCTTTGTTTGCTCTGTGTTTAGCATTTATTCTTTGTGTCTTAATGTTTCCATCATGTCTAATTCATGTCTACTTTGTTTATGATTTATGACTTACACGTGTTTGTTCCATGTTCTGTATTTCCCATAAATGTAATTGTGGATTGATTAAGTTCCTCAAAGTTTATGCTAGATTTTGGGGATGACGTCTTGTATGAAGTCAACCTTTTATATAGAGTTCTATTTACGTCACTGCTTTTTGCCTACATTATCGTTATATGCTTTGTAATTGTTTTGCATATGATGTCTTTTGTCAGAGTTGCACATGTTTTGGGTTTGCCTGAATGTATATCATGTCTTTTGTGCCTTGCCTGTCTATATATCATGTATGCTTCATTTTTTCTTTGTGTATGCTTTATGTCGTGCACGTGTTTGTTCCATGTTCTATATTTCCTGTTATTGACATTGTGGACTTTTTAAGTGACTCGGTGTATATTGAATTATGGGGATAATGTTTGGTCTTGAGACAACATTTCATACCGAGGTCTCCTTACCTCACTAATTCAGAACCTTTGTTTCCTTAGATTGTCTTATATGCTTCCTTTTTGTCTTCCATGCCATGTGTTTGTTTCGTGTCTTGTATGCTTTGTGTGTACTTCTTGTCTTGTGTATATGCTTGTGCCTTACATTTTTGCATCATGTTTGATTCAAGTATGATTTGTGTATGCTTTTATGTTTTGTATTTGTCTGCCTAATGTCGTGTATATGTATGTGTGTGATTGTTTTCTCTATGTTTTGTGTGTTTGCTCCTTGTCTTGTGTATATCCATTTGCCGTACGTTTTTGCATCATGTTTGATTCAAATCTGATTTGTGTATGCTTTATGTTTTTTTAATGTTCCCTATTCGAAGCTGTCATAGTTCTATTTATCAATCATTGATGAATAAATTGTCAATTTATCATACTAGATAATTAATTCTATTATCCCTAATCCCTAATTCTTAATTCAATGTACCAACCTCTGTTACTACTTCAACTTTAAGGAAAGAGGAGGATATGTATGTTACCAAAGCGCTTAGAGACCAACTACAATAGGTTCTCTCAAAGTTTACAAATCCAAGCCCTTACCTCTCTTGGATCTAAACCCTCAAGGCTTGTGGGTCGTTGATCCCCACCCTATCTTGGGACTTAACCTCTTGCTTGGATTTAGACTGCCCCTCTTTGGAACATCTCATCCCCGTCTTCTTAAATACTGACAGTAATAACATGATTTAGACTATAAGTACACTAACTGCTCATGTATTATGAATATATATGAAATTAAGTATGATTGTCATACATATTGCAGTTTATAACAATATTATTACTAGATTCTGCATAACAGCTTTATCAGGCTTCATATACTAAGCATACATATTAAGCACATCCCCATGCATACCACCAAGAACACAAATGTTACTACCTGTAACTTGATAACAATTCTGATCTGATCTGATCAATGGTGATGTCACTAGATGCTTTTGATTCCTTCCCTTTATATATCTCAATTTGAGGGAGAGGTCACACCTCTTCATCATGTATGCCCTTTGGAAAGAGACATACCCTTTCACCATTAGCACCCTTTGAAAGAGTGCAACTCCTCATTATTTCTACCCTTTGAAAGGGACACAACCTTTCATAATCAGATCTGCACTTCTCATTTCCAAATTATCCCCCCTCTCAAATGAGGTTCTCTTCTCTCTTTTATATCTCATTCTTGAGAGAGTCACAACTTTTCCTTTCATGTCTTTTGACTTTTCATTGTCTTAATTAATTTTTAAGATTATATAATTTTATATTTTAATTTAATTTTTACTGTTTTAATTTTATTATTATCTTTTATTATTAAATTCTATTTCAAAGTGGAGACATTACAGTTTTGTATGTCTGCTTAATGCTATGTATTTGTATGTGTGTGATTGTTTTCTCTGTGTTTTGTGTGTTCGCTCCTCGTCTTGCGTATTTTCCTTTTGCATGAGGTGTTTGCATCATGTCTTCTTTGTGTATGCTTATGTTGTGGATGTGTCTTCTTCATGCTTTGAATTTATTGTGAATGACATTCTGGATTGATAAGTACATGAAGCCTCAATTGCTCTATAATTTATCACGTGCATGGGTGTAAGCGCATACCTTCGCTAAAGTTGGGGCTATACATAGTGTCGTAATTTATTGAAATTCACAATTTCACATTATGTTTAACACCAATTTTGTCGTGTGTGACTAGTCATGTGTGAATGAGCTTGCCCCAAGTTTAGATTGGCAACCCTGGGCACATCTTATGGTGCTTGGACATTTGATGTACCAAATATGGCAGGGTAGTAGTGTCGATTGCTAGTGTCTCGACAATATGGCTCCAATATCTAAGGTTTGAATGTTGGCTTAAGCATCATATCGGACATGTCCTTTTTTGTAGTTGACCTTTTTCGAAAAATGTTTTATGAAAAGGTGTGAGTTGCGTATAAATATGAATTCTCTCCTTATTTGTAAAGCCTTGCTAGACAATCTATCTAGCAATCGGTCGATATCAATCAAGTGCGCTATCATGGACAACGAATTAATTTTGTTTCTAATTTTTTGTTATTATCATGTTGTATACTAACCCTTGTAGGTCTACATCACCACATTGTGTTGAAAGCAAGCATGGACTTCACAAATAAGGTAACTTTATTAGTTATGTTATTTGTCTTTGCCTCTGGTTTCTTTAGAGCACACAATAGTTATTATTATCATTGTAGTTGTTGTGCAGGTGGGAACACCAATACGTGGTTTGACCGAGGCAATATATACAACACAACATTTTCAACTCTTTTGTGTGTGGAGGAGTAGATCCGATGAATTCAAACTTTGACAGTGGCACAGATCAACATAGTAGATTACGATGAATAGTTCCACACTTTGAATAATTCAAAATCCTTGGACATTAGGGACCAACAAAAAATTTTCGCTTATTTTAGCAACAAATTTTGTCAATTCTTGATATCAACCCTTGTCAGAATATATTGAGGATCATAGAATGTAGAGTTGGATGCTTGTCTGGTCAATGTCAACTTTCTATCCCAGGTTCTTGTCTTTGTTTCATTTTCAGATTCGGTTTCCTCTTTTGTAGTTTTATTTTGTGTTTTCTACATTATGTAAAACTTGTTTAATTCAAATTAATTAAGCGTAGTTCACGGAACACACACAACCAAAATCCTTTTGTAGTTTACTTCTTTATTATGTTGTTGTCCAATATAAGAAATTTGTAGTTCTATATGGGGATTGTTGTCATTCTTGGTGGTCTATGAATCAACCGACATAACTAATCTTGTTGGATAGTTGAATTCATGTGACTCACATTGATCACCTAGTATAATGCATCCTTCTAGTTTGTGATCTTTTGCCATTTGCATTCCCTAAGGCATTTGCAGTCTTTGAATCGCCCACCCAATATAACATAGCTTGTTGACTAGTGGAACTTATGTCTCACTTTGATCACTTAGCATAATATAGCTTGCTAGTTTGTGATCTTTTGTTATTTATGCTCTTTGAGGCATTGGTGTTGTATAAATCACCTAACATAACACAGTTTGTTGGTATGTGGAATTCATATGGCTCACCTTGATCACCAAGTATATCGCAACCTACTAGTTTTTGATCTTTTGTTGTTTATGTTGCTTGAGGTGTTACTTGTTTATGAATTATCTAACATAAAACAACTTGTTGTGTTATTTTTAGTACTTTCAGATTGAATAAAACTCAGAAAATTAGAACAAGGTTAATTAACTTATTGTTTTTCAGACTTAAGCATAATAAAGGAAACGAAATGCAAAAGACAAAAACACAGTTACCCTGGGAAAACCTCCTAGGAGGAAAAACCCAGCCAAAGGATCCTCAAATCTGATTATGATTTTGAATTCAACTGAACATTACATATGATCTACAGCCTCTTATGAAGTTTGTTGTATGGTCTCCAGCTTCTTATGAAGTTTGCTGCCCTTAATTTGAGATATGCAGGTGTCTAATGGAGTTCGCTGTCTCCTATTGATGAACTGAAGTTCACTGCCTTTAATTAGGGATCTGCAGATGTCTGATGGAGTTCGCTACCTCCTATTGAGGATCTGCTGCTAACTAATGGAGTTCGTTGTCTACTGTTGAGGATCTGCTGCTAAGTAATGGAGTTCGATGTTTGCCAGATGCCTTAGTATAAAGTTCGCTTTTCACTGAGTAAAATTTTCATCTGCCTGAGTTGGAATGATCATAATGAGAACCAAGTGACACATTTATAGGAGATTGATTTCCTTGTAACATGTCGGCCTTCTTGAATTAAACATTATTAATTATATTAATTATATTAATTCCTTTTAATTGAATTGGATATGGTCGGCCCTATCAAGGAGGCGTGATATGTTTAAGTGTAGCGTGGGAGCCTTTTTAGGTGGGAGCCGAGGAGTATTGGGCCTGGCCCTATATGATGGAGGCGGATTCCAATGGTGGAATCTGCCAGCCCTAATCACAAACAACACTCCCTCTTAATTAGGGAATAGAATCATAATCATAATCTTCCAGCTTGCACACAAGCATAGACTGGATCCACCTTGCATTGCTCACAGAGGGTGGAGAGAATCCTTTTCTACCATCTTACATTGCCCGCAGAGGATGGTCAAGGTTACAATACCATCTTACATTGCCCGCAGAGGATGGTTTAACAATTACACTTCCTTTTACAATACCATCTTACATTGCCCGCAGAGGATGGTTAATAAATACGCTTCTCCCTGAGAAGTTTACAATACCACCTTACATTGCCCACAAAGGGTGGCTAACATTTACAACACCATCTTACATTGCCCACAGAGGATGGTTAAGAATTATACTTCTCCCTGAGAAGTTTACACTACCACCTTACATTGCCCGCAGAGGGTGGATTTATACAATACAAAGTATCACTGAACTTGAGACTCCCTCTCAATCGGAGTTTCATTTTCTACAATACCGAGTCTATTCCTGAAGTACACAAACTTCACTTTGGATATAGGCTTGGTAAGTATATCTGCAACCTGCTCATCAGTGCTGACATATTTCAGCTGAATGGCACCCCTTTGCACCATATCCCGAATGAAGTGAAAATGGGTTTCCACATGTTTTGACCTGTCATGAAACACTGGATTGATAGACATTTTAATACAACTCTGGTTATCACAGTGAATAACTGTAGGGTCCCATGGCTGACCAAACAATCCAGCAAGAAGCTTACGAAGCCACACTACTTCTCTGGATGCTACACTTGCTGCAATATACTCAGCTTCAGCAGTACTCAATGCCACTGAGGATTGTTTTCTGTAGGCCCAAGAGATTACTGCAGAACCCAAGCTAAAACAAATACCAGAGGTTCTTTTCCTGTCTTTGACGCTTCCAGCCCAGTCTGCATCAGAAAAACCTTCCAAGGTTATTGGGGTGTTGCGTGGATACTTCAGCCCAAAGCCAACTGTGCCCCGCAAGTATCTTAGAATATGCTTGGCTGCAACAAGGTGAACTTGCTTGGGCAAACTCATGAACTAACTGAGGGCATTCACAGCAAAACATATGTATGGTCTAGTGTTAACTAGATACATCAATGATCCAATCAACTGTCGGTACTCAGATGGATCTGCAAATTCAGAGTTAGCTGCAGAAACACTTAACTTCTTTAAGTTAGATTCCATAGAAGTAGACATTGGTTTACAATCCATCATTCTAAATCTTTTCAAAATGTCAATAGTATACTTCCCTTGACTTAGAAAGATTTTGTTAGATCTTTGCCATACTTCTAGACCTAGGAAATAATGCATTAGACCTAAATCTTTCATTTCAAATTCTGAAGCTGATTCTTTCTTGCATTTAATAATAAGTTCATCTTTACTAGTCAAAAATAAGTCATCCACATAAAGAACTAGAATTAGCATTTCATCATTGGTTACTTTAAAGTAAATGTTAGGGTCGGCATCATTTTTACAAAAACAGAGACTTAGCAAATATTTATCAATTCTTTCATACCAAGCACGAGGAGCTTGTTTAAGACCATATAGAGCTTTCTTTAACCTGCACACATGGGTTAATCTATCCTGAATCTCATATCCCCCTGGTTGCTCAATATAGACTTCTTCCTCAATGATACCATTGAGAAAGGCAGTCTTAACATCCATTTGATGTAGTTTCCAACCCTTAGAAGCAACAATAGCAATTATTGTTCTAATGGAAGTATATCTAGCAACAGGAGCGAATGTTTCTTCATAGTCTATGCCTTCCTTTTGGGAAAAACCACGCGCTACAAATCTAGCCTTATATTTTTCAATACTACCATCAACATTATGTTTAATTTTAAATAACCATTTAGAGGAAACAACAGACTTACCTTTGGGTCTGGGCACAAGGTCCCACACATCATTCTTGATGATTGACTAATATTCTTCATCCATAGCAAGCTTCCAGGCATGATGACTTAAGGCTTCTTCAACATTGCAAGGTTTAGTTTCAATGAGATTACACATTAAAGAAACATAGTTGGAAAATACCTGAGGTCTCTTAGTTTCATGGAAGGTGCCACTTGGAGAAGCAAATCTTTCAGCTTCTTGAATGGTGTTTCTTACCCAAAGTGGTCTCTTCTTGGTAACGTAAATGTCACTAGGAATATCAGTGGGATTCATGGGTTCTGGAGGATCATCATGATCATCTTGTGGTGGAGGTTCAACTTGCTCACTCTGAATCTCAGGGTTAGTATCAACATTCATATTTTGATTACTATCAGATTCATCAATAACACAAGAACCCTTCGATTTCTTAAACGCAATGTCTTCTTCAAATTTAACATCCCTACTTACCTCAACATACCTTTGACCTGGGATGTAAATCCTGAATGCTTTGGAGGATTCACTGTATCCGACTAGCACGCCTTTCTTTCTGGAGGGTTCCAACTTTGATCGCTTTTCCTTGGGCACATGAACATAGACGGGACTTCCAAAGATCCTGAGGTGACTAATGTCTGGTTTGAGTCCCGTGAAGGCTTCTTCCGGGGTCATGTTCTTTAGAGCACGATGAGGACATCTGTTCTGGATATATACTACTATTCTAGAAGCCTCAGCCCATAGAAAGGTCTGCAAGTCTTGATCGTGAATCATAGCCTTTGCAGCCTCCACAATGGTCCTATTCTTTCTTTCAGCAACACCATTTTGTTGAGGATTGTATGGAACACAAAACTCCCTCTTAATTCTTGACTCAACACAAAAATCATGAAAGCTACCGGAGGTGTACTCACCTCCATTGTCAGATCTTAAACATTTGATTCTTTTACCAAAGAGGTTTTCAGTTAATGATTTAAACTCCTTAAATTTACTTAAGACTTCATCAGATTCTTTAGATTTCAGAAGTAGATCCAAGTTTTCCTAGAGAAATCATCTATGAAGATTACATAATAAAGGAATCCACTAGGAGATGCTATAGACATAGGACCACATAAATTAGAGTGAACAAGTTCTAGTTTGTCTTTAGCTCTATTTTCACTTTTATGAAAAGGACTTTTAACATTCTTACCAATAGCACAACCTTTACAAGTGTTATCATGAATTTGACTGAGTTTAGGCATACCTTTGACTAGCCTTTCAAGGGATGGAAGGGCTTCATAATGTAGATGTCCAAGTCTTCTATGCCATAACTCACATGATTCTGGGGCCTCATTAATGAGGGCTTGAATAGGGTTAGTAGAGAGCTTATAAAGACTATCATATCTATGACCAATTATACGAGCAGATTCAAAACTATCTTTCTTAGACCAAGCAAGAACTTTTCCTTCAAAAAATGCAATTTGATAACCTTTATCTTCTAGAGCAGAAATGGAAATTAGGTTTCTTTTAATTCCAGGAACAAACAATATATCACTAAGATGCAAGGAAATACCAGAATCTAATTTTAGAGAAGTAGAGCCAGAACCTCTTACCGAATAATGAGCATCATCACCAATTACTACGTGAAGGCTGGTATCCTTTTCTACTAGGCCTGAAAGATGATCGCAGTAACCTGTGATGTGTCTGGAGGCACCATTGTCAATCAACCATGTATTGCTATCTAAGGGAACACTGCTAGATAGAGCAGAGATGAATAAGAAGTCACCATTTTGTTCTGAGACTTCATTTAGGTTTGCTTCACTTTGGTTAGGGTTAAATTGACATTCCTTAGCATAATGACCGAATTTGTCACATCTAAAACATCGCACATGCGAGGTATCTCTTGGTTTCTTCCAAGGGTGTTGGGAACTAAAGGATCTGGAATCCCTATTTCTTCTAGGATAAGGTTGCTTCCAATTTCCCCCTTTCTTGCATTGAGCTGCAAGCATGTGATGTTCATCTACATGGGGGCTCTTGGATTGACTCCTTGTGAAGAGGCGAAACTCTTCCTAGATGCAATCATTCTTAAGGCGATCAAGAGTAGGTAACTTCGACCGACCACTAACGGTTTGGATAAATGACTCCCAAGAGAGGTGTAGACCATTAAGGGCAATCATGACAAGGTCTTTATCTTCCATGTTATGGCCAATTAAACCTAGCTGATTCTTTAGTTTTGAATTTTTTATGAAGTAGGAAATAATAGAATTTTCTTTAGCCATTTTGATATTAAGTAGTTGTTGTCTTAACGTAATTGCCCTACTAAGATTGTTAACTTCATATGTACCTTGTAGATGGTTGAACATTTCCCTTGCAATGGTGAATGAGGCAATAGAGGTGACGAGGTGGTCTTTGACTGAATCAATGAGAATCTTCCTGGCCTTGATAGCATCCCTTTTGAATTGTTTCAACTCAGCTGCATCCGAAGGCTCAGTTAGCTCTTTCGCTTCAATGAATTGAAGAAGATCTTCTTCCTCAAGAGCCAACTTGATTCGAACTTTCCAAGCAGTAAAATTTAGATTCCCATCAAGCCTATCTTCAACTTTCAACCCCATTGACCTGATCTGCAAAAGCTACAGCAATCTGGAAATAAAGGTGTACTAAATTTTAAATCCGAAGATTGATCTAACCAATTAGCTCTGATACCATGTTATTTTTAGTACTTTCAGATTGAATAAAACTCAGAAAATTAGAACAAGGTTAATTAACTTATTGTTTTTCAGACTTAAGCATAATAAAGGAAATGAAATGCAAAAGACAAAAACATAGTTACCCTGGGAAAACCTCCTAGGAGGAAAAACCCAACCAAAGGATCCTCAGATCTGATTATGATTTTGAATTCAACTGAACATTACATATGATCTACAGCCTCTTATAAAGTTCGCTATATGGTCTCCAGCTTCTTATGAAGTTTGCTGCCCTTAATTTGAGATTTGCAGGTGTCTAATGAAGTTCGCTGTCTCCTATTGATGAACTGAAGTTCACTGCCTTTAACTAGGGATCTGCAGATGTCTGATGGAGTTCGCTGCCTCCTATTGAGGATCTGCTGCTAACTAATGGAGTTCGTTGTCTACTGTTGAGGATCTACTGCTAACTAATGGAGTTCACTGTTTGCCAGATGCCTTAGTATAAAGTTCACTTTTCACTGAGTAAAATTTTCATCTGCCTAAGTTGGAATGATCATAATGAGAAGCAAGTGACACATTTATAGGAGACTGATTTCCTTTTAACATGTCAGCCTTCTTGAATTAAACATTATTAATTATATTAATTATATTAATTCCTTTTAATTGAATTGGATAGGGTCGGCCCTATCAAGGAGGCGTGATATGTTTAAGTGTAGCGTGGGAGCCTTTTTAGGTGGGAGCCGAGGAGTATTGGGCCTGGCCCTATATGATGGAGGTGGATTCCAATGTTGGAATCTGCCAGCCCTAATTACAAACAACATGTTGGCTAGTGGGATTCACAAACACTATTTGTCATGTATGGTCAGATAGAATACTATAACTTGTTAGAGCTATTAGGCCTTTTTAATATGCATAACCGCTAGCAACAAGCATGCTAGTGCTCGAGTTATGCGTACTTATGGTCATCTTGCATAATTTTACTTGGTAGCCTGTAATTTATAAGACCATTTTGCCATGCATGACCCCTAGTGGGAAAGCAAGCTAGTGCGAGAGTTATGTACCCCTACATGTTTTGCATGTTTTGTTTTTGCTCTTTGTCTTGTGAGTTAATTTTAAGTACCCAGATGTTAAACAAACCAATTAACTATAATCAAACTATGAATAAATAGTAATAGTAATAAAACACAAGACACAAGACACCAATACCCTGGGAAAACCTCCCTCTTGGAGGTGAAAAACCCAGCCTTAAATTATGATATGTATTATCTCAATGATAGGCAATTACAACATAGCAAACTTATCTCTGATTGCTGTCCAAACAACAAGTTGGCAAGATGATAAGGGATGCAGCCCTAATCTACAGTAGATGACCAAAGGAGCAGAACAACAGAAGATGACTACAATAAGCTGGAGCAAAATCGCAGAAGATCTTGACAACTTCGCACAACAATGTCCTTGACTGAGTTTGCACAAGTGAAGAGTTCGCTAAAATGTAGAAGAGAAGATCGCATTGCTAGCAAGAATGATTGTGTGAATGACTTCATCTTGAAGTTGATTATATATCATCCTTTTGGCGGTAGACATCCTTAAGTCGGCTTGCAACATTATTTAATTATTCATACATTCTTCTCATGTTAGGTATTTGGGTCCAGCCCAATAGCCTTTCACATTACATTTAAGCCTAGCTCAAATCATAGTTAATTGTTTCCCACGTTACATTTGGGTCCAGCCCAATAACAAATAAATTGAGCATTGATTGAGATAATACATATAACTTTTGATTGTCATTTGACAACATAAAAAATTCGATAATCAGATATGCGAACTTAGCTAACATTTTCAACATTGTGCATATGTTTTGTGTCTCCATCATGTATAACTCACATATACTTTGTGTGTGCTCTGTACCTTATATGTGTTCACTCCATGTGATGTATTTAATGTGAATGACATTGTGTATTCATTATGTTCCTGAATGTGTGTGTTAAATTTTGGGCACGATGCTTGGTATGGAGATGGCCTTTCATGTCGAGATCCCTTTACCTCACTAACTTGGAATGCTCTGTGTCTTGCATGTTTTGTGTGGGTACTTTGTATCTTGTGTGTATGCTTTGTGCGTTATGTGTCTACAACATGTGTAATTCATGTTTGATTTTTGTATTCTTTATTCCATGTATGTGTCTGCTTCATGTTCTTTGTGTCACATGAATTGCATTGTGTGTTGATTAAGTTTTTGAATGTGTTTATTATATTTAGGGGACAGCGCTTGGTATTGTGACAACCTTTCATACCAATGTCTCTTCAAATGGTTGACTTGGAATCGTACTTTGGTAATATTGTCATTCTATGTTTCGTAATTGTCTTGCATATAATATGTGTTGGCTCTATGACCTACATGTTTTGTGTGTTTGCTCTGTTTCAAATATATATGATTTGTGCCTTATGTGTTTGTATCAAGTTTGCTATTTGTATGCTTTATGCCCTGTATTTGTCTATTCCATGGTTTGTATTTTTTGTAAATGAAGATGTGGATTGATTAAATTCCTTAGTGTGTTTGTGAAATTATGGTGATGACGTTTGGTATTGAAACAACCATTCACACCAAGATATTTTTACCTCACTTACTTAAAATCTATATTTGTTAAGATTGTTATTACATGCTTTGTTTTTGTATTATACACCATATGTGTTTGCCCTGTGTTTTACGTGTTTTGTGTGTGATTTCATCTTGCGCATATGTTTTGTCTTATGTGTTTGCTTCATGTTCGATTTATGTTTGATTTGTGTATGATCTATATCCTATCTATGCTTGTTTCATGTTCAGTATATCACGTGAATGATATTATGTATTGATTAAGAATGTGAATGGGTCTATTATATTCTAGTGATGATGTTTGGTGTTTAGATAACATTTCATACTGAAGTATCTTCACATCGTTGACTTTGGATTTTTGTTTGATAACATTGTCATTATATGTATTTTAATTGTCTTTCGTATCATATGTGTGAGCTATGTCTTGTGTGTTTTATGTTTTTGCTCGTGTCTTGCGATATGCTTTGTGCCAGAAGTGTATGATCATATATGTATAATGTTTTCTTTGTGTATGCTTTATGCCCCACATATGTCTTCCCCATGTTTTGTATTCACCATGAATGACATTGTGGATTGATAAAGTTTTTGAATGTGTTGGCTTACCCATGAATAGCATTATGGATTGATTTTCTCAAAGTTTTTGTGAAATACTTGGGATGATGTTGAGTATTAAGACAACCTTTCGTATTGAGGACTCTTTACCTCACATACTTGGAACATTTGTTTGCTAACATTATCATTATATGCTTTGTAATTGTGTTGCCTATCATGTCTTTTCTCATACTTGCATATGTTTGAAGTTTGCCCCGTGTGTTGCATACACGTTTTGTGTCTTGGTTGTTTGTCTATCATGTCTGATTCATGTTTGCTTTGTGTAGGTTTTATGCTCTGGACGTGTTTGCTCCATGTTTTGTATTTCTTGTTAATGACATTATGGATTTATTCAGTTCCTCAAAGTTTATATTAAGTTGTAGGAATAATTTGTGGACTTTAGACAAGCTTTCATATCGAGGTCTCTTTACCTCACTGATTTGGAACCTTTGTATCCTTAGATTTTTTTTATATGCTTCATTTTTTGTCTTCCATGCTAGGTTGGGAAGGAAACATTTTATACCTAGTTATGTTTACTTTACATACTTGGAATCGTTGTTTGCTAACATTGTCATTATATTCTTAGTAATTGTCTTGCATATCAAATTTTTTTGCTCAATGTTTTACATGTTTTGTGTTTGCTTCGTGTCTTGTGTATATGCTTTGTGTCTATCATGTATGATTCATGTCTACTTTTTCTATGCTCTATGCCTTGTATGTGTTTACTCTATGTTCTATTTTTTTTTGTGAACGACATTGTGCATTCACTAAGTTCTTCGATGTGTTTGTTAAATTTTGGGGATGGCGCTTGGTATTGAGACAACCGTTCATGACGAGGTCTCTTTACCTCACTTAGAATCTTTGTTTGCTAAGATTGTCATTATGTGCTCCGTGTTTGTCTTGCATCACATATGTGTTTTCTCTGTGTCTTTCATGTTTTGTGTTTGTTTTCTGTCTCTGATGTATATGCTTTGTGCCTTACATGTTTGTATCATGTTTGCTTTGTGTATGCTTTATGTCCTATATATGCTTTGTGCGATTTGTGTTTACAACATCTCTGATTCATGTTTTGAATTGTGTATGCTTTATGCCATGTATGTTTTTGCTTCATGTTTTGTATATCACATGAATGATAGTGTATTGATTAAGTTTCTCAATGTGATTTGAAATTTTTGGATTGTGTTTTGTATTAAGACAATTTTTCGTACGGAAGTCCTCTAATTCCTCTTCACCTCACTAACTTAGAATCTTTGTTTGCTAACATTGTCATTGTAAGTTTCATAATAGTCTTCTATATGGCATGTGTTTGCCCAGTGTCTTCCTTGTTTTGCGTGTTTGCTCTATGTTTAGCATATATTCTTTGTGCCTTAATGTTTCTATCATGTCTGATTGATGTCTACTTTGTTTATGGTTTATACTCTGCACATGTTTGCTCAATGTTTTGTATTTCCCGTGAATGACATTATGGATTGATTAAGTTCCTCAAAGTGTATGCTAAATTCTAGGGACAATGTCTAGTATTAAGACAACCTTTTATATCAAGATTTATTTACGTCACTGCTTTGGAATCTTTGTTTGCTAACATTATCATTATATGCTTTGTAACTGTCATTGCATATATCTTTTGTCAGTCACACGTTTTTTGGTTTTGTCTGTCTGTATATCATGTCTTTTGTGCCTTGCCTCCTTGTATGTCATATCTGTTTTATATTTGCTTTGTGTATGCTTTATGCCTTGCACATGTCTGTTCCATGTTCTATATTTCTTGTTAATGACATTGTGGATCTATTCAGTTACACAAAATGTATGTTAAATTATTGGGATAATGTTTGGTCTTGAGACAACATTTCATACCAAGGTTTCTTTACCTCACTGATTCAGAACCTTTGTTTCCTTAGATTGTTCTTATATGCTTCATTTCTATCTTCAATGTCATATGTGTTTGCTTCGTGTCTTGAATGTTTAGTGTGTACCAAAGTTCTAAAACTTGGACTCCCCATGGACTTGGCAAACCAAAAAATTGGACTCGAACTCATGAAAGACTCGCGAAAGACTCGGCAAGGACTTGGCAAAAGAAAAAACCGTAGTTTACAAAAAAACATAAAGAAATTAATGCATTTAGAGAACATAAGAGCCATAATTGAAACATGACACATGTCATATGATTTCCAAACACTCAATATTTGAAATTTCATCATTCATACTCAATTTCAAACTTTAAAATGTATAATAGAAGCATAAGTTTATAAATGCTTACAAAATTACATATAATGATAGGTCTAGATCTTGGGGGAGAGAGGAGAGACTCAGATAGAGAGTGGTAGAAAGAGGGGATAGAGGAAGAGTGATAGGGAGATAGGTCTAAAATTTGAGGCAGATAAAGTGAGTGAGATAGAGAGGGAGGGAGAATGCTAATAGGAGCGAACGGATTACTGAAATTTGACTGCCTAAAAATTTAAAAGATCTAAAACGTATAATTTGCATTGTAATTCCTAGAGATCTAAAACCACTCTCAAACATCCTACCAATATATACATGAAATAAATGTTATATTTCGTGTATATATTTTGATGAAGGGAATGAGACTGACTTGAAAACAAAAGATTTAGATTATTTTTTGACGTGTTTTCTATGTTGCACGAGTCTAGTCAAAAGACTCGCAAGTCCAAGTGAAAGACTCAGTCTAGTCAAAAGACTCGCAAGTCCAAGTGAAAGACTCGCGCAAGTCAATTAGAAAGACTCGTGAGTCTTTCAAAAAGACTTGTCGAGACTCGTCTCGCGAGTCGACTCATGGCGAGCCCCATTATGGATGACACCACCGCAACTAGCTGGACCTGGATTTCCTTTTGCCGCCCCATCAAAGTTGGCCTTGAACCACTCATTGGGGGGAAAGGACCAACAACACAAACTTCTATTGATTTGGTTAATGTGAGAACCCAAAGAGGCGGGGATATTCCATCTTTTGAGAACATCAAAGTCCTTGCTGCTACAACAATGCACTCCCCTGGCCATCACATTCTCAGCATAGTTATTTTTTATCTTGACCCATACCACTTCAGAGGTGTTAATTTCATTCCGAAATATTCTATTATTTCTCTCTTTCCATATCCCCCAGAGGATATGGGCAAAGGAGAACTTCCAAAGATTTCTTATGGTAATGTTATTGGTGGAATAATGCCAGCTTCCGTAACAGTCCTACATCTCCTCCTGGAAAGCCCAATTCAGCCCCCACATTTGAAAAAACATCCCCCAAATAGAAGTGGTATAAGGACAGTGTAAAAAAATGTGGTTCACAGACTCCTCATTATTCAAACAAAGGTAGCAAATTTTTGGGAAACAAAAGCCCCTCTTTCTCAGATTGTCAGTAGTAAGAATCTTGTTTTGCAAGAGGATCCACAGAAAGATATTGATTTTGGGAGTCAACCCTAGATACCAAGCCTTGGCCCAACATGGAGTAGAATCTTGGGACTATGCCAGTAACAGGACAGCAGAAGAGACTGAATAAGTCCCTGACGAAGTCCCACACCACACCATATGGTCTTTCCTTCTAGAATTTAAGACCCCATGGTTGATCATTAAGTTTACCTGCTTGATTTTGGGATCAATAGGTCTGAGGTCCACCCACTTTTGATCTTTCCAATAATCCACCACTTTGGTACCTATCTTCTCCTTGCAATTCTGGATCAGTGTATGAGTAGCCATCTTATTAAGAGGGGCTCCTCCAATCCAAGCATCGTCCCAAAAATCCACCTTCCTGCCATCACCAATGGGCAAAACATTGTCGAGAATATCAATACTTTTAGCCTGGATAACATTGTTCCAAATGAAAGAGCTGCTTGGTATCTGATCTGAGACCAGGAACTCCTCAATGGTAGGAGCTTTCCTTAAGTACTTAGCCTTCCAGATATCATTCCATTCACCTTTTCCCTGATAAGTTCTGCAAATTTGTTTGGCCAGGAGAGTTTTGTTCAAAGTTCTGATATTCCTAAGAGCCAAGCCACCCTTCTTCTTGGGTTTACAAACATTTTCCCAGGCTATGAGATCAATCAAGTGCGCTGTTATATACAATGAATTAATTATATTTCTTATTTATTGTTATTATTATGTTGTATAATAACCTTTGTATGTCTACATAACCACCTTGTGTTGAAAGCAAGCATGGGATTCACATCTAAGGTAATCATTATTAGTTGTGTTATTTGTTTTTGCCTCTAGTCTCTTAATAGCACACAATTGTTGTTATTATCATTGTAGTTGTTGTGCAGGTGGGAACACAAAGACAGGATTTGACCAAGGCAAGCCTATATACAATACAACATTTTCAACTCTTATGTGTACAAGAGCAAATACAAAGAATTCAAACTTTAATGGTGTTGCAGATGGACATAGCAGATTATGATGTATAATTCTACACTTTATATGATGCAAAATCCTTGTATTTTAGGGACCAATAATTGTCCTCTCTTTTTAGCAACAAATTTTGTGGATAGTTGTTTCTTACATGATTCATGGCATCGACCCTTGTCAAAATGTATTCAGCATCATAGAACCTAGCATTGGAAGCCTGTTCGGTTGGTGTCAACTTCCTATCCCAAGTTCCTCTCTTTATTTCATTTTCAAATCTGTTTTCCTATTTTGTAGTAACTGAATTATGGAGGTAAACCCTTCGAAGAACAATTCAGTTACTTTGTTGTGGAGGTTTGTTTTACCTCATATTTGTTGGGGAATCTGGAAAGAAAAAGAAATGATAGAGTGTTTAGAGATAAGGCTTCAAAAGCTCAAATTATTTTTGAGAAAATCAAAAGACATATGGTGGAAAACCTCTACATCACTAGTGGAATAACCAACCCCAAAGATCAAGGTGATAACATCATTTTCAAGAATTGGAGAATAAAGGGGGGTGACATCATACATGCTAATCCTAGAGAAGAGGCGAGATGGGAATGCCCCCCTCATGGATGGATAAAAATTAACTTCGATGGTGCTTCCAAGGGTAATCCTAGCAATGCAAGGTGCGGTGTGGTTTTAAGGGATGAAGGGGGAATATGCAAAGCTGTCAAATGTATTCCTATAGGTAATCAAACCAACCATGTTGCCGAGGCCATTGCTGCTTATCATGGGTTGGTTCTTGTTGAGGATTCCAATTGCACTAAAGTTTGGGTTGAAGGCGATTCTTTGAACATTGTTAATTGCTTGAATAATGTTTCTCTCTCTCTTGGTCTATACACAATGCCATCAAAACTGTGAAGGAAATTAGTGAAACTTTTGAAATGTGTATTTTCACAGGGCCGCCAACCTGGCTTGTCGTTCTGACAAAATCATTGCCCTTTATGGTGAGAGTAATCTCAAGTGTGAGGCGAAATCTATGATTGAACAGGACCGTATCCAGATGAAGCAACATGTCTTTGCTAATCACAATTTCTAATGCCTTTTCCTCACTTTTCTATGATTGTTCACTATGGCGGCGTGACTTGTTTTATTATTAGTCATATCATATTTACTTTGCACGAATTCTGGGTGGTTCTTCATAACAACAACAAAATTGTTAGGTTTCCTCACAGAGATCACAGAGAAAATAACAGAGCTGAGATAAGAGAAAATAATAGAGCTAAGATAAGGAAGAATTGTGAAACTAAGGGTAATATGGGAGGTAATAAAAAGAGGTTTGAACCGGCTTCTTGCTTGGACTGGAATAAAAACAATGAAGTCTAGGAGATTCTTCAAGAGGGAGGCTTGAGTGTTTTTATGGAAAGGCTCTGCGGCAAAGACCCTACTGTCACTAAGCATTTCATAAAAAACTGGAAGAATGATAAGGTTCTCGTTGGTACCCAGATGAAGAAGGTGGACAAAGATGTCATTGTTGAAGCTATGGGTATGGTTAAAGAAGGTATTAAATTTTACAAAGACCGAAGTGTGTCTGTAAAGCTGCAGATAGGTTTCCTGTCACTAATGGAGAAAAAAGGAAATTGGTGAAGGTGGATAATCCCTACCATTCTCCTAAGCATATTTGCAGGTCGTGGAGGTTTGTGTTGTTTGCCACCATCAGCTACATTACTTTGGACGGGAGATTCACAAGGGCTTATGGGCATCATTTTGTGCTGCTTAATCACTTCCGTCATGGTAACAAGGTCAGTCTGCCTTACTATCTTGCTTGCTCTATGGATCATACTATTAGAGAAGTGCAAAAAGACTCTCAAAGAGACCATGCCCTCCACTAGGGTTTAATGGTTTTAGTTTATAAGTTGTTGAAGGGGAAAACTATTGAGAAACCCATTAGTAAAGGCAAAAAAATTAGGGATGATGATACTGAAAGTGAGAATAGTGGGTTCAATCTCTACTCTGAAACTGAAGGTGAGTCTGAGGATTTCAGCAACAAGGGGAAGACCAAGGGAAAGAGCAAGGGCACTGTTGTGGATTTTGACCTTTCGGACTGTTGTGACGTATTCACACATCGCCCCATTGCAAATGGGACCTCCACTTTTTTCGCTTTCTGGGTTAGTTGTCTTAGCTTAGTTAGTTGTTGTCGAGTCTTTGCTATTAACCTCTTTGTTTGTAGTTGCTTAGGAGCTGGCCAAGTCTTTCTCTTTGAAATGAAGTGAGGTTTAACATTCCCTTTGCCCAGCCAAAGCATAATCCCTTCCACTTCTCCCGATCCTGTTAGTGGGTGACCAAACCCAATTACTCCCATTTCCATTTCCACCTCCCCTAGCCTCCCTTCACTTAACTTAAACCTACCCTTCCATCTTACACCCTCACCTACATCTTCCACCCTCCTATCTCTATACCCCCTTAGCCTACCACATCCTAACCTCCCTACCTACTTAATTATTCCCATTTCCCACCTTTATTCCTAATTACCTTCTTCCTACCCACACCTTTCCACTTTATCACCTACCCCAATCCTTGCCCCTTATAACTCCCATTATAACCTACATCCCCTTTACCCTTTCATTACCCCCTTATACCTTCCACTCCACTTTATTCCCCAACATATCCTAACTCCAACCCCTTTTACCTCCCACATCCTAAGAGCCTCATTCCCCCCCACATATCTCCTACTTCCATCATTTATATCTCTTATGTCCCCATTTCCTCCAACATCCCATTCCCCCCTCTTTCTCCACGTAACAGCTACCCTTAACATTTCCTACCACTCCCCCCTCATTTCTCTCCACCGTATCATATCATCCTTTTGGGCCCCACACACTCAAAAATGGAGAATCAAATAAGATTATTAAGGACCTTCCTTACTGGGACCCACCGAGCTTTAGCCTGGGGATTTTAAGTGTTTTTAATTACCATGCCACATATTGCTTAGGCCCCACAAAATCTGAAATGGAGATTTTAAAAGCTTGTTTTAAGGCATGGTATTTCCTTTGACTTTCTTTACCACCGTAGCCTTGATTGGGCCCCACCAAACTCTAAGGTGAAGGAAAAAAATTTTAAGACATTTTTTATTTTTATTTGTTTAAACGAAAGCGGCCACCTCATCATTTTATTTGGCTCCTAATATTCCCAACACAATGTAAGGTGTGGCACTTAGGAAATAAACAAGCTGGCCTTTGAAGGGAAAGATGTGTCACATGATCAAAACCATTGGGGGGGATTTAAATTCAAAAGCAAATCATAAGAAGAGCAGGGCAGGCCCGAATATGATCTACAGGAGAAGAGCATAAAATTCTCAATTTGAACAAGGCAGAGATAAAGGTAGTTAACTTCCATCATGGGGGAAAGGTGAATCAGACTTATTTTGAAGGTAATCTCAATCATGTTGATGTGAATTTCACCAAGTGTCATCTTTCAGAGTCCAATCTGATGGGAGGTGAAGAATATCAGATTTCAAGACAGTAGTACCAAGAGATGATTCATTTCCAGATTGATAAAGCTAATAATGTTGTTAAGTTTTCTTTGATTCTTCTTATTTGAAATTGTCTTTTTTTTGCTTTCAGGTGAAAAAATAAAAGACTCACGCAAACCAGAGCAGATCAAACCTAAATGAATTCAAGAAGCAGGATTCAAAAGGAGCAGACCTAATTAGATGCAAGCCATCATTATCATTCAACACAAAATTTACAATCAGACTTGATTTGAGGTCAATTTCTGCTTGAGATGAAGCAAAAGCAACTTGTTTGAAGCCTAATGTTGTGCTTAGTTCAAGGTTGAAGTAGAAGGATCTTAATTTGAATAAAGAAGAGCAGATTGGGGTATTTCTACAGACATGGTCCATATTAGATTCAGGTTGGATACATCAATCTAAAAGTGACAGATTTATGGGAAAAGGAAACCTGAATTTTACAAGGAAGAAGTGAATTCAACACAATCTAAGACAATTTCATTAAGCACAATTGCTTGTGTAAATGAGGACAAAATCACCGGTTTTCCTGAGACTTAAGCGTGTAGTATATTAGAGAAAATTGGAGACACTGGGCTAGATTATCAAATTTCGTTCATGTCCCTTCCAAGGGTATAGGAGTGAATTCTCTTTAGGCTCCCTTTGCCCCTCTATTTGAATCAGAGACTTCACTTTAAGGCTTTGTTTGATACAAATTCCATTCATTTCCCTTTGAGGAGAAAGGTCATGAAGTTTAGACATGAAGATTTGAAGAAAGAGATGAGAATTTGAGCTAAAGCATCAAATTCGCTCCTGACCCTTCCAAAGGTACAGGAGTGAATTCTTCTTAGGCTCTCTTTGTGCTTCTAATTTGGATGGAAATCTCACTTTAGAGTGTTGATTGGAGAGGAATCAAATTGAACTTACCTTTGGGGACGAATTTAAACAAGCTTGAACTTAGAAATTTGGAGAAGTTAAGAATTTGAGCACAAGCATAAAATTCGCTCCTAACCCTTCCAAAGGTACAGGAGCAAATTTTTCTTAGAGCCCCCCATTGCTTCTAAGTTGACCAAAATCCTTGCTCCTATGGCGTGATTGAAGAAGAAATGATGTATGCATGCCTTGAAATTGAATTGAAACAAGTTTGAATAGCAAAACATGAGGAATCTGAGCCAAGAAGCAAAATTTCGCTCCTGACCCTTCCAAAGGTACAAGAGCAAAATCCTTAGGTCCTAATTTCTCACTCAAGCAATTGAACGAATCTTATTAGGGAACAAATCGACTTGATCATGATGGGAGAAGGATTCAAAAGCTAGGTTCAAGATGAAATATTGAGGAATGGTGAAGGAATTGAATCAAAAGAAGAATTTCACTCATGTCCCTCTCTAAGGGTCCAAAGCGAAATCTCTTGGAAGGACCTATCTCACCTAAAGCACTAAGAAGATCTTGTTTTAAGCAAAGTTGGGAGAAGATTGACTTGAGCACAATGAGAAGAGAATTTGGAAAATCAAGTCTAAGGCAAAGTAATAGGAATGAAGGAATTGAATCAAAAGAAGAATTTCGCTCCTGACCCTTCCAAAGGTAAAGGAGCGAAATCTCTTGAAGAAGAGTGTTTTGTTAATCAAAATATCAAGACAAGCCTTCTTTAAGCCTTTGTTGCAGCATGAGCCTTCTAATGATAATGAAAACTGAGTATGTGAATGAGAAAATTAAGATCAACCCTTAGTTCGCTCATGTACCTTCCAAAGGTATAGGAGCGAAAAGCATTGAGGATGAGTAATATGCTAATGATGGTGTGTTGCAAGTCTTCTTCATGGTGGTTTCAAATGTTCGAGCATCCTAAACTTCATGCAGATCGTGAGAACTAAGCTTGCCTTCATCTAATATTGATGAAAATTTGACTTATATCCTAGCTCGCTCATGTCCCTCTCTAAGGTACAAGAGCGAAGTTTGTTGAGAGTAAAGTGCTTTGTGATAAACCGAAAAGATCAAGAGAAGACTAAGTGCAAGTCAACCGAGAAACATTTGATGCATTAATAAACCAATCTCGCTTTGGCGGCAAAAGCAAATTCTAATTTTTAAATAGAAGTCGGCCAGCACTAAGAGGGATAATTTACAATTTTGTTTACACTAGATCAAGTCGGCCTTGCATCCCAAAGACATGTCTCTACCCTAGGCCACATATATAAAGGAGTTCATTAGATCATTCTAACATCAAAACAAAACAGCATCTTTTCTATCAGCAAATTTTGTACGCAGCTCCAACAGTCAGCGAAAGGAATTCAATCATTAGCAAGGCGAATTTACCAAAGAAGCGATAATATCATTCTCACAAAGGCGAAATCAGACTTGGAAGGTGCAGACCTGATGATCAAGGAAGACAGATCTCATCATTAGACAGCTCAAATTCACCCTTAGACAATAAGGATACTTCCTGGACAGTGAATTCACTTATCAAAAGGAAGCAAGGAAACACATATTAGACCTGCAAATGTAGAATAAGAAATCAAGTCAAAGTGGGAGTGTATAAAGGTTATATGTCATGTGAGATTGATACCCATTTGTTTGTTTTGCAGGAAGCAAGGCAAGAAATCAAATGGACCAGGTTAGAGGAAGATTGGAGTAAGGATCTAAAGGAAGAGATCATGCAATCACCCTAAGGCAAGCAAGCAAGGATGGAAGAAGGGCCCAGCTACATCAATAATTCTCATCATCATCATCACATTAAGCAACTGAATAATGTTGAGTATCAAGAGATGTCTCTCAACATCCCTTCATGATGATGAATCAACACAAGTCTACACAGCGAAAGATTGAGGTGGCATCCTAGTCACTACTTCACCAATTTGAGGGTTCCACATCATCATGTTTAGATACAATGTACCTGACTCACCAGTGATGGCACAAACTTCGAGGCACCTACCCCTGTTATCCATTGGTCGAATATTCTAGAGAAGACGTGTCCAAATAATGCAATTATTTCATTGGCCAGAATTGAGTTTGTTGTAACAAACCCTAATTAGGGTTTTCATTGTAAAATCTTGGCCATTGATCTCAAATTGATTTGAGCCATTGAATTGTATTGAGAGCATTATAAAAGGCTCAAGCTCTTCATTTTGTAAAGGTTAATAGTCAATGAATAGTCAATAGAATAGTTAGTAGCAAAGAAATAGTGAGTTAATAGTGAATAGTCAGAGAATAGTTAGGAGTTAGCAAAAGAGAGATAGTCAATAATTAGTTGCTCAATAGTAGATAGCATTTTAGAGTAGAGTAGAAAGAGAAGGCAAAGATTGTTGCCAAGAGATTGTTGCAAAAGACATGTAAACTCCATTGAAGGAATGGTGAATTCTATGTGTTGATTCTACAATTTGCATGGTCTCTATACTTCTCAAATGTAATTTCATGTTATTAGATGAATGGAAGAAATTTGTATGATCAATGGTGAAATTTGTATGATCCATACTACTAGCGGTTTGTTGATTGCAAACTTGCCTTGTGTAGTCAACTGGAATAATTCAACTTAAGCTTAACTTCAATTATTGCTTCTTCCTTGATATGCATCAACCTGACAGTGTCTATGCTTGTAGCGGTGATCTGAACATCATAAAGCCTTCCTTAGAAGATCGCACTAACCTTGTGGAGATGATCCTAGCATGTCAAAGCAAGACTTAGTTAAAGTTTCATCAAAGGTCATCCATCGCTCGTACATTCTTAGTGTTAGAATTAGATCCTTCTCCAACCCTTTTCCTTTTTTCCTTTTTTCAAAATCAAGGGCCAGTGAAATTCCACGTTCCAGTAATATCCAAAGCGAATCAAACGTTCAAGTCATCGAAAGTAAGTCCCCTTGTGATTCCAGCAAAATCACATCGTACCACAAAGAGCTTATCCACACGTAGAGAACCTACATACAAGAACCTTGGAGTTACTCCGACTGATCCTTCGGCGAGATCTTCAACAGTCGGGAAACTTTGTTCAAGAGAGGATAAGGCACCTTTAGGTATTTTATTTTGTGTTTGGTCGTGTACAAAAAACACATCAACACGGACTCTGAGAACGAGTCTTTTGATGATAAATTCATAAAAGGCAAGAAGAGAAAGGGTATGGGTAAGCAAACCCAAAAGACCAAGAAGACCCATAAGGGGATAAACAAGGTGAAAAGGCAGATTTTTATTTCTTCTAATGAGGATACTGAGGTTGAAAAAACCGATAATAAGAAGGGCAAGGAGGAAGATGAAATGCTGGATGGTGATCAAGGGGAGAACATGAGCACTCAGAGAATGCAGAATGAGGGTCAAGAGAGCATGGGAAATCAAAATGACTGTCATGGTGACATTGGTAATGACAACATCAAGGGTTTTTGTGAGGTCATTAGCAAAATGGCAAAAGAGATTAGTGACTTGAAGACTGACCTCAGTGTGATCAAAAAGGCTACTATGGGCGAAAAGCCTCTGTGAAAACATAAAAGAATTAATGGTTACTATTAACAAGGCTGAAGCAATTGAGGCTATGGTTATTAATATTCCACTTTGTGTCTTACTTGTCTTTATATCATGTTCCTTTAATGTTTGTTTCGTGTTTTCTCTATGGCCTATATATGCCCTGTATGTATCTAATCCATGTTTCGTATTTTCCGTGAACTATATTGTGGATTGATTAAGTTTCTTAATGTGTTGTTTACTTCGTGCTTGCATGATTTGTGGGTTTTTTTCGTTACTTGTGTTTGTGTTATTTGTATTACGTGTCTCTTATTCAGAATCTTTGTTTGCTAATATTGTCATTATCAGCTTCATATCTGTCTTGTATGTGATATTTGTTAGCTACATGTCATGGATTTTGTGTGCGTGCTTCTTCCATTCGATATACACATCATGTGATTTGTGTTTGCATCATCTTTGATTCATATTTTGATTTGTGTATGCTTTTGTCTTGTATGATTTTACTTCATGTTTTGTATATCACCTGAATGATATTATGTATTGATTAAATTTCTCAATGTGTTTGTCATATTTTTGAATTATGCTCAGTATTGAGACAACTTTTCATACCGATGTCCTCTTCACCTCACTAACTTAGAATCTTTATTTGCTAGCATTATCATTGTAAGGTTTGCAATAGTCTTCTATATCACATGTGTGTTTGCTCAGTGTCTTGTTTGTTTTGGTGTTTGCTTCATGTTTAGCATATATTTTTTGTGCCTTCATATTTTTATCATGTCTGAGTGATGTCTACTTTGTTTATGTTTTATGCACTGCACATGTTTGCTCCATGTTCTGTATTTCCGTGAATGACATTATGGATTGATTAAGTTCTTCAAAGTGTGCTAAATTTTGGGGATGACGTCTAATATTAAGACAACCTTTTATATCGAGGTCTATTTATGTCATTGTTTTTTGCCAACATTATCATTTTGTGCTTTGTAATTGTTTTGCATATCATTTATTTTCTAAGAGTCGCACATGTTTTGGATTTGCCTGTCTGTATATCATGTATTTTGTGTCTTGTCTATCTTTATATCATGTATGTTTCATGTTTGTTTTGTGTATGGTTTATGCGTTGTACATTTTGCTCCATGTTTCCTATATTTCTTGTTACTAACATTGTGGATTTATTAAGTTACTCAAAGTGTATGCCTTGAAAATAATGTTTGGTTTTGAGACAACATTTCATACCGAGGTCTCTTTACCTCACCGATTCAAAACCTTTTTTTCCTTAGATTGTTTTTATATGCTTTCTTTTTATCTTCTATGACATATTTGTTTTTTTCGTGTCTTGCATGTTTTGTGTGTATTTCTTGTCTTGTGTATATACTTTTGCCTTAAACTTTTGCATCATGTTTGATTCAAGTCATGTGTGTCTGCTTAATGTCGTGTATGTGTATGTGTGCGATAAACAAACACATACAAAACATAAAGCATACAAAAATCATCCTTGAATCAAACATGATGCAAAAACTTCAGGTAGAAGCATATACACAAGACAACAAGTAAACAAAGCATGCAAGACACAGAAAAAACAAATATCGCATGGAAGATAGAAAGGAAGCATATAAGAACAATCTAAGGAAACAAAGGTTCTGAATCGGTGAGGTAAAAAGACCTCAGTATGAAATGTTGTCTTAAGACCAAACATTATCCCAATAATTTAACACACTTTGAGTAACTTAATAAATCCACAATGTCAGTGACAAGAAATATAGAACATGGAGCAAACACATGTAGCGCATAAAACATAAACAAAACAAACATGAAACAGACATGATATAAAGACAAGCAAGGCCCAAAAGACATGATATACAGGTAGGCAAACCCAAAACATGTAAAAGATGTTCAATTTACATTCAATATGCAAGTTATATTCTATTTAAAATAATCTTGTTATATATATTATCGAATTAATGTATGAATCTGACTATCTTCTTGTTTGTGGCAGGTGAGAGGAGCATTTGTTATTTTCTATGTCTTATCTCACGAATACCACTCAATATACAGACAAGCAAGGCACAAAAGACATGATATACAGGCAGGCAAACCCAAAACATGTAAATGATGTTCAATTTATATTCAATATGCAAGTTATATTCTATTTAAAATAATCTTGTTATATATATTATTGAATTAATGTATGAATCTGACTATCTTCTTGTTTGTGGTAGGTGAGAGGAGCATTTGTTATTTTCTATGTCCTATCTCACGAATACCACTCAATATAAGTATATAACAAATGGGGTACGATCAAGCAATGCTTTGATCGGTCATGACCGATCAAGACATTACTTGATCATGCCTCTTTGTTAATAGCAAACAAATGCATGTTCATTGTTAATACCAATCGGTGTGTAAATACATTAACAACCGATGACTATCGATGTTTGCACAATACTAATAGTCGATAGTTATCGGCATGTTAGCCTTAACAACCAGTAACTATCGGTGTAGACTTAACAACCGATAACTATCGGTAAGCTATATTATGCCACCCGATATATTGAAGCATATGCAACCCAATATTAATCGGTGTTTTGATTAATCATTTATTTATTATCAATTATGTTAATCGATATAAATCAGAATGCAAGATTTAGTAATCGATGAACATAAACAAAAGATATAGTATGATTATCAATGTTAAGGGTTTGATCGAATTGAATAGGGTATTTATATACAAATGTAGAATGGCTATCAAAGAGGAATTAATTGCTTGAAGGTTTTATCATAGTTATCGATATGATAAATGATTGAATGAGAGACTTCATTTATCTCTTATTCAATCATTTATCTTACTGAAGCTATCATGCATTAACACTCCCTCTTAGCTAGGTAAGATGAATGTAAACAATATATTCAGGCATCACAATTCAAATGATAGTTAGCATTTTAGACATTCTAGAAAATCATACCACCTAATCATATGATATGAAGTATCACCTAAACACGTGATACTGAAGTCCACACGAAGATTACAATGACAATGTTAACAAACAAAGATTCTAAGTTAGTGAGGTGAAGAGGACCTCAGTATGAAAAGTTGTCTAAATATTGAACACAATCCAAAAATATGACAAAGACATTGAGGAACTTTATCATACGCAATATCTTTCACATGATATACAAAACATGATACAAAATCATACAAGGCATAAAGCATGCAAAAATCAAAACATGAATCAAAGATGATACAAACACAAATCGCACGAAGCATATATCGAATAGAAGAAAGCACACACAAAATACATAAGACACATAGCAAACAAATATCACAGACAAGACAAATACGAAGCCAATAATGACAATATTAGCAAACAAAGATTCCAAGTAAGAGACACGTAATACAAAAAACACAAACACAAGTGACGAAGAAAACCCACAAATCATGCAAGCACGGAGCAAACAACACATTAAGAAACTTAATCAATCCACAATATAAATCACGGGAAATACAAAACATGCATTGGATACATAAAAGGCATATATAGAGCATAGAGAAAACACGCAATAAGCATTAAGAGAACATGATATACAGATAAGTAAGACACAGCAAATATGCAAGACACGAAGCAAACACAAAACATGGGCGACTTTGAAAAAATCTTATGATATGCAAAACAATTACAAAGCAGATAATGACAATGTTGTCAAACAAAGAGTGCAAAAATGTATGTTAAAGAAACATCAGCAAAAAAATTTGCCTCTGTCAAACATCATCCCTAGAATCATATAGATATAATAGACAAATTGAGGAACTTAATCAATACACAAAATCATTCATGCAATATATAGAATATGAAGCGAGCACATCCAATGTATATAGCAATACAAATACAAAGAAAATATAAGAACAATCTTAGCAAACATAGTTTTCAAGGCAGTGAGATAAAAAGTATTTTGTATAAAGGGGTATCTCAATACGAAGCACCATCATCATAATTTGACAAACACATTGAGGAATTTAACCAATCAACAATTTAATTCACAAGAAATACAAAACATGGAGCAAACACATATAGGACATAAAGCATACACAAAGAGGACAGATACAAACATGTAAAACACAAAGTATTTAGGTCAAACATAGAGCGCGCACAGAAAGCATGCAAGACATAGAGAAAACACATATGGGATGCAAGACAAGCACGAAACACACACAAAACATACAAGATACAGAGAAAACACATATGGGATGCAAAACAAGCAGGAAGCACATAATGACAATCTTAGCAAACAAAGATTTCAAGTTATGTAAAGGGACCTCATCATGAACGGTTGTCTCAATAACAAGTGTTATTCCCAGAATTTGACAAACACATTGAGGAGCTTAGTGAATGCAAAATGTCGTTCACAACAAATACGGAACATGAAGTAAACACATACAAAGAATAGAGCATACACAAAGCAAACATGAATCATATATGATACACAAACAAAGCATATACACAAGGCAAAAAGCAAAACAATACAAGTAAAACATAGAACAAAGACATATGATATGCAAGATAATTATTATGCATATAATGAGAATGTTATGCAAACAACAATTCCAAGTATGTAAAGTAAAGAGAACAAGGTATGAAATGTTATCTCAATGCATGGCGTCCTCAAAACATCGTATCGAAGACAAAAAATAAAGTATATAAGAACAATCTAAAGAAACAAAGGTATCAAATCAGTGGGATAAAGAGACCTTGATATGAAAGCTTGTCTAAACTCCAAACATTATTCCCAAAACTTCACATACACTTGGAAGAACTTAATAAATCCACAATATCATTGACAAGAAATATTGAACATGGAGGAAACACTTGCAGGACATAAAGCATACACAAAACAAGCATGAATCAAATATGATAGACAAACACGCAAAGCACAAAGCGTATATGCAACACACAGGGCAAACCCAAAGAGGTGCAACTCTAAGAAAAGACATGATATGCAAGCCAATTACGAAGCATATAATGATAATGTTACTAAACAAAGATTCCAAGTATGTGAGGTAAAGAGACCTCAATAAGAAGGTTGTCTCAATACCAAGCATCATCCCAAAAAATTCGCAGACACATTGAGAAACTTAACCAATCGACAATGCTATCCATGGCAAATACAACACATTCAAACACTTTATCAATCCACAATGTCATTCATGATGAAAACAAAACATAGGGAAGACATATGTGGGGCACAAAGAATACACAGAGAAAACATCATACATATATGATACAAACAATTCTGGCACAGAGCGCATCCCAAGACACGAGCAAACACATAAAATACACAAGACACATGGCTCACACATATAATACGGAAGACAATTACGAAGCATATAATGACAATGTTAGCAAATAAACATCCAAAGTCAATGATGTGAAGATACATCAGTACGAAATGTTGTCTAAACACCACGCATCATCAACAAAATATAGCAGACACATTAAAGAACATAACCAATGTTAATGCATAATAGCTTCGGTAAGATAAATGACTGAATGAGAGATAAATGAAGTCTCTCATTCAATAATTTATCATATCGATAACTATGATAAAACCATCAAGCAATTGAATCATCCTTGATAGTCATTCTATATTTGTATATGATCAAACTATTGATTAAAACATACTATGCATCTTCCTCATGTTCATCTATCTAATGAATCTTGTATCTAGATGAATATCGATCAACCATAATGATGACTCCGATTAATATATTAATCGGATTGCATTAGATCGGGTTACATATTATATCAAGGTGTATTTAATATATACCGAATGCATAACAGTTAGTATTGTGTTAGTCACTGATAGTTATCGGTGTGTTAGTCTACACTGATAGTTATCGGTTGTCAAGGCTAACACACTGATAACTATCAGTTGTTAGCATTGACAGGCACCGATATACTTTCAGGTGGTAGCGCTTGGCAAACACCAATAACCTTCGGTTATCCTCCACACCGATATTTGTGGATGCCTTTGATCAAACCTTTTGATGAGTTTTTGTGTAAACTCATCATAAGTGCTTATGTGTTGATGCCCTTGGGTGATAAGACCATGATGCCACCAATCATGGGCTGCTCGTGTTAAGTGTAGCACTGAAAATTTAATTGCATTCTCCTCCGTCATGGGGCTTAGTGATAGATAAGTATCTAACTTTTGGACCCATGAACATGCTAAAGATTTTCCAGATTTGTCAAAACAAGGAATGGTTATTTTGCTTATTTTATCTTTAAGATTCTTGTCAAATTGTCTTTTTCTCTTCATATTAGGGATGGCCCTCATTTTGCACTCATAGTAGTCTCTAAAGGACACATTCCCCTTTAATTTGGGGTCAAGTCTAGAATATAACTCTAGGATTGCATCAACATTATCCGCAAGTTGAGTGTTTGCTTCTTCTCCTTCTCTTGAACATCATTTGGTAGGAAGGGGTCTAGTTGGTCTCACATTGGAAATATTGTTATGATTATTTTTTGAATGGTTGGAATTGGTGTCCATTCCATTACTCTGGTGGGGTCTAGCCTGACTGTTACTGATTCATTGTATAGCTTGAAGGAGAAGTTGATTAGTTCTCTCATTTTGTTTCATCAATTATTTGGTGGTTTGAGCTATTTGCTCCATAAAGGCTCTCAAATCATAGCTCAACTGTTCACTCATCTTGTTTCCCCTTCGGGCGTAGGTTTGCATGTGCTATGTTTCACAGGATGGCAGGAACGATGCTCTGATACCAGTGGGGACAAATATCTTGATTCCTATTCTTTCTCTATCAAATGATTGAGATTTAAACCAAGTGAAGGGTATTACACAGATTATCAATTGTTATTTCTTACCCAAATACTTCAGAATTGATGTAGAACTGATAACAGGGTCTGATATACAATTATGAGATATACTATAAATGAGATTACTTAATTACTTATTGTGATAAAGGAATGAGGCTGGTCTGATGTAACATATGCCTCCCAATTGATATATTCATATATATGGCTTTTTGGCAATGGTTTACTCTCTCTGATATATCAGTTTCTTATACCCACGTCTATGTATTTCTAACAGCAATATGTAACTATTCTCCCATGATACCCCCTTTCCTTTAATGGTCGGAATACCTTATTATATCTTGATGGTGAATACGACAAGTTGCATTTCCAAAAGATACGTCTTTTTATGCATCTAATTGTGTTATGAGTGCACACCTGTCATTAACAATTCTTTGCTTTCTTATATATTGTGGACTAATCATGTGATTAGCAACGTCTTAATACAGATTGCTATACAACAATTAATAATGGTCTTCATCACTAATTGAGGCTTGTCAAGATGCCTTAGTCACTATACTTGAAATCATATTTGATCTGCATAAAAGACTAATATATCGAGTTCTTTTGAACTGATCAGGCAATCCGATCATTAAACCCATTATTTGGATAGTACTTGAGTACCGACCTCCTCTAATCGCCTTTCCTTGCAGAATTAATTCTTATATTCGGTGGTCATCTTATATTTACGGTGGTGTGAATGGAGGCTTCCATATTCTCAGCGCTACCTTGTTTGATATTAATACCGTCTTCATGAAATCGTTGTAGCTAATATTTGAGTTAATTAATCTTATGCTTGACATCGTCATAAGTTTGCTTTCTATGAATCACTTCTTATATACTAGATTGATTTTCTCTTTTCCTGATCCCAGTCTTGTGTAATCTTCGTTCCCCAGCGATTAAATGGAAAGAACGATAGCTTTAATCTCGTTAACTCAATCAACCATTCTTTACGGCACAGAGAGTGAGCATGGCTCCTAAGGGAGTAAGGCACGTGTGCCATCTGTAACTCCCACTAATAACTTATGGTTAATTGCGGATACTCTTCAGTCGGTAACTCCTGCAATCTCATTTTCCAATTCATCTAATTATAATTCCTGATACCTTTATGTGCCTCTCAACAGTAGGATTATTATCGTTTAGAGATTACCTACATTAGCGGCGGTAATATTGAGTACTACCAAAGAAGACCAACACTTCTATTTGAATATATACTCAGAATGAAATACACAGCTGTAGAAGAATATATAATCTGATCTAATTTGATAGCTATTCTAAGATGAAGTTATTTTCTCCGTGCTAATTTGATAATCTTCTTTTTTAAGAATTTTAGTTTTCTTCAAAATTTATATTTATTATTAATTATATATTGATATTACTTATATTATTAAATTAATATGAAGTTAACATTAATACAAATATAAAATATATATTAAATCTTGTTCTATAATTATTATCAAGTTTTCATTTAGTTTATCTTATTGGTTTGATTATATATATATTTTATTTAATATGTATTATTAAATTATATTTTAAAGTGGGCATCATCATCTGTTTAGATGGGGACATCACAAATCAAATATTCCAATTCTATAAAGTAAAGAGACCTCGGTATGATATTTTGTCTCAATGCAAAACATCCTCCCCATAATATAACAAACACATTGAGGAATTTAATCAATACATATAACTATGTAAGAACTCAATAACAATAAACATACAGAAGAACATAAACATATGCAGGAACTCACTAAAACACACACATGTACTTAGTTAATGCAAACATGCAGGGGTACATAACTTTGCACTAGCTTGTTTTCCCACTAGGGGTCATTCGGCACAAAATGTACTAATGAATTACAATCTACCATTCAAAATTATGCTAGATGACCATAAGTGCACATTACTCAAGCATTAGCATGCTTTGTCATTGTGGTCATGCACATTAAAATTCCCCAAAGGACCTAGCAAGTTGTTGTATTCTATTTGACCATGGATGACAAACAATGTTTGTGAATTCCTTTGGCCACCAAGTTGTGTTATGTTAGATAATACAGAAACAACTAAAAATCACAAACTAGCAAGTTGCAGTATAATAGGTGATCAAGGTGAGCAATATGAATTCCTCTGGCCAGCAAACTGTGTTATGTTGGGTGATTTATAGAAAACTAACACCTCAAGGAGCATAAACAACAAAACATCACAAACTATTTTATGCTAAGTGATCAAGGTGAGTCACATAAAATCTGCTAGCAAGCAAGTTGTGTCATGTTGGGTGATTCAGAGGCCACCAACATCTTAAGCAATGTAAATGGCAAACGATCATAAACTACCAAGATGCATTAAACTAGGCGATCAACCTGAGTCATATTTATTCAACTGGCCATCAATGAAAACTGAACTAGAGACTACTATGTTGCAACCCAAAATAAAGTATGATTGCACATAAGATTGTACTATCATAATTGATAATAATCCCCCATATAGAACTATGAATTTCTTATATTGGGCAGTAACATGATAAAGAACTACACTACAGAAGGATTTTGGTTGAGTGTGTGCTATGAACTAAGCTAAAGAAGTCTAAATTAAACTGGTTTTATATAATGCAGAAAATACAGAACAAAACTACAAAATAGGAAAGCAGATCTGAAAATGAAATAAAGAATATCAAAAAGCGGAAGAGCGTGCACCTGGAATTAGTTTTCCATCAAACTACAAAGGATAGCATGCAGCACCTCCTGAATAACTCATTCCCAGCAAATATGAATTTCTTTAAACTGCATCATACTCTTTTGCATTAGATTTTAAACTCTTCACCTCCCAGCAAAACAGATATATTCAAAACAGGTTTCCCCAGACATTCTGAACATGCTACACATACTTGAACTATTGCACATGTTTAAGAAAATTAGACAGCAACAAACACTTCTATAAAATAACAGGAGCACACCTCTTATAGAGGCCAAAACCTTGATGAATTTCACTAACGACCCACAGAAAATTTGACTAATTTTCAAGAGTAGAAATGATCTGGACTCATTGAACCAGCAGAGATGCCACAAATGGAACCCAGGGAACAATTGACTGTAACAGAGCACAAATGGATCTGGTGACATTGTTAACAAGTGATTCCAAAAAGGGAAATCGCAACACCTTTACCCAGATTTGTGAACAACATACACCATGTGACCTCTTTGTTAACACATCCCTCCCAACAATTACTTCATTAGCCCTTCATTGTCTGATGGTTTCCTACCAAAATATGGTCTCTAGTAAAGGAAATCTCAAGGCAAAGGTTGCAAGAAGGTTGTTCCACGATAGAATCACAATAATACCCCTTCAAACAAGGCATATAGTAAAGACTACCTCTACTAAAGGACAAGGCATATAGGAGAGGCTACCAGTAATAAAAATGAAATTGCCTTTTAACTACCCTCAGATGATTTGACAAAGAGATTTTGTGAATCATATCTTGGGCCACAACTTAAATTTCAATCTCATAATTATACCTAGAAATATGAGTTATCAATAAAAAGATTCTTTTACAACACTACATAGTACAGAATTTAGCAAATTATGTTTCAACGCTTTCTATACTGTGCACCTAATCAAAATGCAAAGTGGAATATATAGAATCATTCTAACTACCCCAAGCCATTAATTCCAAAAGCACTAGGCAAATATTCATGTCACATATTCTAAGAATGTCAATGCATTGAAGAAGTATTATAGATGCCAAAGCCGGTCATCTACAATCACAACAGAAATATTTACACCATTCATCTCGGGAGTATGCTTGCCCATAGCCTCTTGAAAATGAATAAATTATAAAACAGATGTCTAAAACAAGAGAAACAAATCGTACAAGAGATGAGGAAAGAACTGAGTGCATTATCTGTCTAATGAATGGCATAGAATGTTATGGATATTTTGTGAAAACGATTAAATCTTTTTGGAAAAAACTCTAGTGCAGTGCCTCTTTAAAATGTGCAAGCAGAAGAAATTTGAAATTCCATCATAGCATACTGAACACGTAGTCGAGATGTCATGATGTCTCTTGCAGCTTAAAAATCTCAATGGAAAACATTATGAAATATTAAAAACATCAGACATCTAACGAGAGGGATCTCAAACTAATTAAAACGAATTGATGCAATTATGTTATGAACTCAAAGGACAATACACCAATGAAGGACTGGATGTATTGCAACCAGTAATTGACAAAGCAAACAAATATGGAAAGACAATTATTGAAGCTGACTAATTGGCAAGTTTTACTAGAATCCTTACTAAAACTAGTAAACCATGGTCCCCATTCTGAAAAGACACCATAACCATGTCGTCCTTAGAAGTTGAAATGGACAACCGGATGAGGATAAATTAACTACAAAAAACTATAAAATACTACGATATTATTTAATTTTGATAACCCAATTTGGGAGGCTTATAACTTGTAGCCCGTGGGATGAAAACTGAACTAGTTGGATGTGTTGGAAAGGTCTCCAAGAGACCTAGTTTGCGAAACTGAACTAGTTGGATGTGTTGGAAAGGTCTCCAAGAGACCTAGTTTGCGTTGCTCAAAGAGGAGAAAATGACTCTTCCATCAGGCAACCGCTGAAAGTATCAAGGGCAGATTCCATTTCAAAGGCCTCTGAAAACATAGATTACAGAAATGTAAAAAAGTTAGATTTTCAATATTTCCTACATTTAGCCATCAAAATGCCCCTGGATGTCAATTGAATCAATCATGCCCTAAGAAGTAATGAACCCATTGCTTCAAGATTCTATAACAAATGAGGAAACTTTTTGTCAACTTGGTCCCTGGTAAAACACTTGCCTTGATGATGAAACTATCGTGCTACTATCACACAGTAGAGAGGAATCTACTAGCTTTTACATGTCTTGGCAAAAAACATCTATGACTTGATATATTCTTAGTGGTACGATGGTGATAAAGTGTCCAACAATGGTGGGAAATTGTGATGTCCCCATCTAAATAATCAAAACATGATAATATCATTCTAAAATGGAATTTAATAATAAATAATAATACAATTAAAATATAAAAATATATTATTGAATAATGAATAACATTTATATCTATAATAATAAATTATTAAATAAAATATTAATTTGCAATCAATATTAACTATTATTAAATAAACACATAGTGGCAGTGTCTACCTTTGCATATTTGTATAAAAGAGGCAAGGGAAGCTAGGTAGCAAAGAAGGAGATAGTATTTATTGATAATATTATAATATAGACCATAATGCATTAGTTAAGGTGTGACTTAATACAATGAGGAGAAAATTGGGATTTAATATGAAATTTGAGTAAAAGGCTGGGAGAGCCGCAGACCTATGGGAACTTAGTCGCATAAATAAAGACAGTTGTGAATTGGGAAGACAAAAGAAATATCCATATACTGGCAGAAACATTCCCATATAACAGTAGCAATGATAATTAGAGCAGTGAATTAAATAATATAATCAACAACTATCGTGTGCTATAAAAAGACACAACGATTTGAATATAGGAAGGATTAATGGATGAGGAGCACATATTGATGGATACGCAAAAACGAACAGCAACTTAGAATACTCAAATCTGAATCGTAATAACAATGGAAGGAATCATAAGTAAGAAGTTCTGACACACCCAAACATATCCGTCAGGAATTAGTGACTGTGATGATGGATCTACTATTAATTAAGGAGATTGCTATCAACCTAATCGTTAGTACTCAAAGTCAATTACAACGCAATAAGAAGAGCATTACTAATATCGATTAAAGATATCGATTTAGTAAGAAGGCTTAAGCAATTGGCATGATAATAAAAAAGGTCGATCTGTATAGAGCAGTTAACATTTGTTACTAATGTAATTGATAATCATGAAGAAGTGCGATCATGAAGGGTAGTGTCTCTTTGTTACCAAAGGATGCTAACCTTTTAGTTTTGGGAATATGTAAGTCCAATCGAATCACTCAATTCAATTTGAAGGGAGATAGGCTGAAAATGTATGGTTGACATATGAAGACTAATAAGGTTTGAATGCAGAAATTAATAGTAAGAGTAATATAGACTGCAACACGTATGACAAGAATCCTTCATTTCTTATATAGTGGCAGACCAGATCTAACGCATATGTCTGCCCTTACACCCCACTAAATATAATAATTGCTTGTAGGCAGTAATGCTATTATTAATTTTATATGTATTCGATAATTAGAAAATATATAAATATTTGATGATATAATTTAATTCCTTTATTTATATTCATGTCAGAGTCAGCCAACTAACACAGTGATTTCTTTATTCATTATAATATTCCTGTAGGTAGAAATCTGAGAAAAAGATGAGGATAAATCTAAGTGGGATTGAAGACATAAATAAATTGCTGTATAATACAACTATAGAATTAATAGATAATACATTAGATGTATATCTCTGAGTACCATTAAGTAATATTAGGATAATGTTTTCTAACTCTATCCAGTGAGGGGAGCACTGGACTCTGTGGTAGTGGCAGCGAGGGGCTCTTGCGGTCAGTGAATCCATGAGTCAAGTAACCAAACACTGATTTCCCTGCAGTCCTCTCACAGCAGTTAAGGTCAATTGGACTGTCTAAGTTAAACAGGTTCAGGAGGCATATGAGTGCCACCCATCTAGCAAGGGGGTTGAGAGTAACCATCCCTTGGATGCAGCAGGGTCACCATCCTGGGCTTTCTTCGGACCTGCAGCGTGTTCTATCTTCTTCCTAATCTGCAATTCAATATAATAATCATGATTGATTCATGGATGTCATGTATGTAGGCTGTCTGGTATATATCTGTCTTACAAGTCAATTCTTCCTTCAGCCATCATCACAAGATATAAGGTACAATTCCTTTACCACTATGAATAAGTTTCCGCATTCTACAGTTAAATATGGTTATCAGATGATTTAAATTAATGAGTTTCATTTATGATTGTTCCCATTGCTTAGAAACTAGTGATTTAATAAATCATTAAGTATGACAATTACGGTTATCATGGACCTTACTGATTGAGGACATTACAGAAATATGGATGACACAACTTTGCATTGAAAACTAGATGCAGTATGAGAAAAGGGGACAGGTTGAGATCAAAGGCATTCTCACATGACTACTTGATGATGGTGTAGAGTCCATATTGAAGGGATCAAAGTTCCCTATGTGGCCCTTGTACTTCTGGTTGGTATGCTGTAGTATCTCATGAACCTGATACTGAATGTGGAGAAGCTTATCAACGAACCTGAATGCTTTATCCACATTCTTCTAGGCATGCCGTGATGTCTCATTCAACATGACAAGAAAGGCTACATCAATGGCTGCCAATGGTTGGTACTCAAAGAAAACTTCAAATCGATTATGCCCTATAGAGCTATTCAATGCATGGTTGTAGCTAAAAAAGATGAACTATTGATGTTGATGAAGTCGAACTGTTGCTGATGAAGATATATCAGATGCTATAAAAGATAACAGATAGTTGTTGCTGAAGATAACAAAGAGTTGCTAACAAAGATGACAAATGGTTGCTAAAGAAGATGACAATAGTTGTTACTGAAGAAATCTTAATACATTCTCCCAATTGCTAAAATTTTGCGTGTAATCAATAAAAGAAGATTCTATTTTAGGCATCACTTTTCCAGCAATCTACAATTATATTTTTGGAAACTAAATTTAAGGATTTATTTATTAATTAGATGCTTTAAAAGAAAGTCAATCGCAATGTTTAAGTTAAGTTTTTTTTGGAGATCTAAGAATTATTTTTAGAGGGTGTGATCTGCTGGCTTATTCACTACGATTCTAGTTTTAGTTTTAATTTTAGTTTGAAACACAGTTGGAGAATTGCATGTAAGGCATCTTATTTTAGGAGATTACTTAGTTGTTTTTATCTGCTATTTTTAGGAGATCAAATTCTACATTAGACAAATTGTTTCAATCTGTTTGCAAGTGTTTCAGACAAAGAAACTCAAATTGCAATCCAGACTCAAGGAAATCAATTTCAAAATAAATATGTGTTTTTTGGGGGGTGTTAATTTCTGAGCAGCCCTTGTTCCATACGAAATTTACCAGTAGCATTACCAAAGCCAGGTTTTATTAGCACAGGAGTGTTACCATACAAGTGAAAATTACATTGGACAAGTTCAGATCTGAAGCTCCTTAACCAAAGTTCAAGATCTTGAGACTATGAAAGAAAACCTCAACTTTTTTGACAGCTACAATAGCAACAAGCAATGATGCAGGGTCAGTTCCATAGTTTAAAGGTAAGAATTTTGATTATTGGAAGTTCAATTGAAAAGGGTATCAATATGGAATGAAGCATGGGATTTCATAGTGAGAATGTTGAATCTCAAGATTGGAATGTTACCATGCAAGTAAAAATTACATTGGACAAGTTCAGATCTGAAGCTCCTTAACCAAAGTTCAAGATCTTGAGACTATGAAAGAAAACCACAAATTTTTTGACAGCTACAATAGCAACAAGCAATGATGCAGGGTCAGCTCCATAGTTTAAAGGTAAGAATTTTGATTATTGGAAAGTTCAATTGAAAAGGGTATCAATATGGAAAGAAGCATGGGACTTCATAGCGGGAATGTTGAATCTCAATATTGGAGTGTAGTAGGTGCAAAAGATTAGACAAAGAAGAAAAACGAGGAGAAAAAGGATGCTCAAGCATTCTTCTATATTCAACATGCAATAAATACAAATCTTTATCCAAGAATTGTGAGCTGACAGCAAAGGAAGCATAGACAATGTTAGAAAGTTCAACTCAAAGTAAAAAGCAGGTAAGGGTTGCAAAGCTTCAAATCTTGAGAATAAATTTTTGGAGTTTAAGAATGAAGGATGATGAAAATATTGAAGATTATTGTGTTAAGGCAATAGATACAATGAATAAGATGAGAACATCTGGTGAGTCAATGAAAGATGGAGTGGTTGTGAAGAATATCTTGAGATCTCTTACACCCAAGTGGATGCATATTGTGATTATCTTAGAAGAGTGCAAATGTTTATATATTTTAGAAGTTGAAGAGCTGATTGGATCTTTACTTACTCATGATGAGAAGGAAGAGTAGAGTATGCGTGGTCTAAAGCAACCATTCATGTCAAAGGCAAAAAAATAATCAAAGAACAAGTACAAGTTTCTCTCAAGGCAATAAGGAGGAGAATTCATATAAGGATCTAGTTCTAATTTTAGAGTAAGAGGGCAAATTAGAGGTTGTGGTTACTCAAGAGGCAGGGGCAGATTTTATGCAAGAAGACAATCAGTACAATGTTATTATTGCAAGAAATTTGATCATACTGAACAGCCTATGGATTACAGAACTCTCATGACGAGTGAAAAAATAACTATGCCCAAGAGTACACAAGGGATCCAAATAAAAGTTGAAGACAAGATTGTAATGTCCCTTTTCTGATCCATAACAACACTTTGGGAAACTCCAGCTTTCTTGGAGAATACTAGCTTTATCGAGAAGGTAATCAATCAGTTGTAGAGAGTTTGTAGAGCCAAGATGACTGCAATGCTACTTTCCATGTGTGGATCCGACAGTCTCAGATCATTCCACATTTCTTGGAGAGGTCCATCATTTTCGGAGAATGCCGTTTTTCAAATAGACATTTGTCATATGCAATTTTGGTGTTGGTGGTGAGTTTGAAAATTATATTTAGCCTGTTTTAATGTTATTCGTAACTTTGATGGTTGTGAGGAAAATAATTAAAATATTAAATGGTTAAATATTGAAATATTTAAGTTGTCGAAAAATACAAAATTAAAAGACAACTAATATTTTATTTCAATAATATATTTCATAAAAAAAAATGAAATAAAAATTATTTTGGACAGCCTTTGTTATTTAAATTTTGCAAATTTAAAAGCCAAAAAAAAAGGAAGGAATTGTGGGAATCATAACATCAAATTCCTGTAAAACAAAAAAATTTCAGGAATTGTACGGATTTTGCAAGAGGAATATATCAATGGTATCAGAGCAGATTTTCTGCCAGCTGTGGGAAATAATTTTGTGTGAAAATTTTTAGAGCCGACTTCAAGACAAGGAAATCAGGTGTTATCAAAGAGAAAGAAGGAAAGATTCAGATCAGCAGTAAATTATTGTAGGACAGAAGGATGCAGAGGAACCTCAAAAAGACAAGGAGGTGATGCAAAATTAAAATATAGCTAATATTTAATTTCAATTTTATCAATATTATTATTATTTTATTAAATTTTTGATGTCGTAATTTATGAATTCAGTTTGTTTTCTAACTGTACTATCATTAGTTTGCAATGTTCATGCCGAAAATTCCATGTTAGAATTGCATCTGAAAAATACAATTCTTGTTGTAAAGCTTCTTTCAATGTGTTTGTACAATTTTATGTCTTCATTTCTGTTTGCTAATTTTTCAATGCATTTGCAATATTTTTTCCCTTATATTGACATATCTCACATCTAAAATTATTTTCTATCCAGATGTCTACGATTTTCAATGAGTACAGACAAAATGGATACCACAAGACTTCTTCTCTCCCAAACCAGACAATAATTATATTTTTCAGCAAGTTCAAAAGTCCTTTTATCGGAAAGAAGGATGCTGAGAAAGGTGTTGCTAAGTTGGCCTTAGACATATTTGAGTTCATTATTTCCTCATTTAATTGCAATATCATGCCCTACCCTAATTATTTTATTTTATCAAAAACTCTTCACAGGCAGTTGGTCTTGAACATTGCAGGATTGAAGAGTAAGTTTGCTCTTTATCTGCTTTGCATTGATTGACTCATGGGGTTTTTTCTTCTTTCTTTTCTGTCTCTAATACATAGCGGAATGTCTTTCTAAAGAGCTGAAATTCTTCTTCCCGGCTTTCAGCAATTTGGGTGAAGAGATTGTGTTGTGTGTGGAAAAGAAAATTAAAAAGAGGACATCGTTACATGTTGCGACATATCCAGTTGGAATGGATGAACTAATGGAGATTTGCAGAATCTCAATCAGTGAAGGTAGTAGGGATTTTTGGATTCAGTCGCTCTGGCAAGAACACCCTAGCAGAAGAAATCTTCAACAGAAAGCGTTCACACTACAATGCATCTAGGTCTCATAGTCACTCTCGATATGATACTACAAAGAGGCTTATGAATTCAGTCTAAACAACAATAGCATCGTCTTCTGAGATTAAACAAACAAGCTCTCATAAAAGAGAAAGCAAAATTGACACAGAAATGATGAGAGTCGCCTATAGGTCGGGTTGAGCTCATATTGTGAAGATTCTAGGTTTTCATAGCAGATGCCAAAGATCCAAATCCCCAGAAGTTGTCATCATGTGTTGAAATTGTGTAAAATGGCACTTCCAACCTTTTGGGCATGGAGTAGGATAAAAAAGTTTAAAAAGCAAGTCTCATAGAGAATCGTAATTGCCTTAAAGCACTAAAAACAGGCCAAAAATCCGTAGAAAAAATTACTGATAATTTCGATTCTCTATGTGGTTAGCTGAGCGAGGCTTTTCACTTACTGTTGAAATTTATGTTACAGTTTAAATTCACCCATTGTTACCTTACGTTTCCTGAGTGCCTTGTACTTACTCTGTTTTAAAAACCTAGAGTATCTTAACCCTACTACTGTTTACATTTTTTAAAATACCTGCACTATGATGGCATTAGGAATATCTTAACCCTTACTCTATTTTAAAAACCTACAGCATCTTAACCCTGCCCTGCCGTAATCAGATTTTTGGGATTATATTACATTCATGCGCATCTGTGATGGCATTAGCAATAACCTTTCCAACAACTATGGATATCTAATTTAATAAATACTCTTAAGATTCTGTGTGGACATACAGAAATTATATTGCAACAAAGTTTTGGCTAGGTACATTTTAGGATCAGCTTCATAGAAAAGATCAGCTTCATAGAAGGATTGGGCTAAATAAACCAGGGTTTAGAGATTCAAGGATAGAAAATCTTCTAAATTTTTATTATCATTTTCAATATAATCAACCTAATAATGACTAATATCAAGATAAACAGTCCATTATATCTTACAATAAAGATTGTCTTTAAGAAAAAATACCTGGAAGAAGAATTTTGCGTCCATCAGCTGCCGCTCCCTTTGTCCAACCTCTTGCTCTGCTACCACATAAATAAACCAAAAACCCAAGAAAACATAAAAGAAATCACAGATAAAAACAAATAGGAAAAATCACAGATAAACAACAACGTGAACAGAAAGACTAGAAATAACAACGTGAACAGACACACCAGCGCGCTGTACAGAACCTAAGAAAATTGAAAAATTCCTAAGAAAAACAAAAATATAACGAGAGAAAGGGAACTCAGAAAAGAGAAGAAAAAAATGATAGAAGAGAAGAAACATTCATCAATGTCTGTCAATGAAGACAATTATTTATATTAGCCTTCGGCTTTTTCCGATTTCAACAACGTTCTAAAATTCGAATTTCTGTTACGTTTAGTCTCATCATATTAGCCTTCGGCTTTTTCCGATTTCAACAACGTTCTAAAATTCGAATTTCTGTTACGTTTAGTCTCATCAGATATTTAGCTGCTTTTCATTAATTTGGAATGTATGTATATTATTATTATTATTTGTAATGGTGATATTTCCAAAGTCATCATTTCTTTCTATTTTCATTTTTATTTTGGTCAAATGTCTAAGATATTTAGATTCACATTGACATCTTTTCTAAATTTTTTGAAAATGTGATTTATTTTTGAGGTGATATTTCTATGTCACTTAAAATAAGATATTTAGGTTTTCATTAATTTGGAATATATATATATATATATTCCAAATTAATGAAAACCTAAATATCTTATTTATAAAATAAAATTATTATTTGTAATGGTGATATTTGCATAGTCATATCATTTTTTTATTATTTTCATTTTTATTTTGGCAGAATGTAATAAGATATTTGGATTCACATTGACATAATTGCTATATGTCTTGGAAATGTGGTTTATTCTTGAGGTGATATTTCTATGTCACTTGGAATTATCCTAGTTCAATCTTAAGGCACATGGACATTAACCCATTTTTTAAAATTTCAAATTCGAAGTCTAAATCTCTTGCCCCCTCTTACTAGTCATTGTAAGCTATCTTAACGTATGTTTATGTGACATGTTGTTATGTCATAGTATTTAAAGACATTCAATTTTTTATTAATTTATATGTAATTTAATAAGGTGAAATCTTTATAACATGCTTCAATTTTTTGAAGAGACAAAGAATCAAATACACTTGATCTACATATAGGCCATATATATGCTTTTGTATGTTGTCTTTAACAACATTCCTCGTTATTAACCATACCAAACAAGAGATTGACCAAGGATAACATGTTCCTTATTAAGGGGTTCATAAACACCACCTCGACCACATTCAACTATTAAAATAACAAAGACAAAATTAGCTCTATTGAAATATTTTTTTAATCAAATCACTAAGACACATGGTATAGTTTAGTTTCATGCATCAAATCAAATACATGTGAAGCAAGATTGAACTATACAAAATCTTGACACTCCATAGAATCTAACACATTAAACTAAGGACAATTTGTTTATTTTCTATGGCAAAAGAATTTTGCATGACAAATTAGTGATATTACTCTATCATTACTCTAGATCTAAATACCCTAGCCTCTCATTTAATAATCACATCTATTTTTGTTCATTTGCTAGCCTAACAAATTTAATCTAGATTATTTTTTCTTATTAATTGCATTTATTTCATTTGTATAGATTATTTACATTTAAAGGTAATTTATTTCTTTTATTTGTTATACACCCAACATTTTCTTATATCCAACCTAAGTTTTGACCTTACAATTCTACCTCAAGTTCTCCTAAGGTTTTTATATATAATTTATTACTTCATTTTATATTTCTCGTGGTATGCAATATGTTTATCACCCTTTTAACTAAGGTTTTATTATATGTAATGGAATATGCCTTTGCTCCTACCCACCTTCCCTTGGATAATTCACCATAATGGCTACATTTTTAAAAAAAATTGGTTAATATTAATGCATGTGTTTCTAAAATTTTTTTTTTTTTTTTTTTAATGGAGGTCTAGACCTACAAGCACTATAGTCCATCATGTTTCTAATTTTGACATTTTATTATCTTTTGTGACACGTGATCCTTCTATACTTGATCTTTTGTGATATTTTTAAGTTATCTAGTTTAGGATGACAATTTTCTATGCCTTGTGTTATTTATCATGTATTAGATTCTCTCTCCTCCATTAAGTAATTTATTGGTGTTTATAAAAAAATTTAATTGATTCTTGTGATATTTTAAATTATCTAGTTCAGGATGACAATTTTCTATGGCTTGTGTTATTTATCATGCATTAGAATTTCCCTCCTTCATTGAGTAATTGATTGATGTTTATAATTTTTTGTTTTACATATAATTCACTTGTCCATTGATGAATCTTATATTGAACTTATTTCTGCTATGGCTTGTGATTATGATAAGCATATGCCTAGTGAGTGTCAGATTAAGGTTCCTAAACCCTTGAGTCCTAACATTGATTAATTGTTTTAATTAATTATATCATTCATAATTTTTTATCTTAAGTTTATAATTTCATATCTTTTCCATATCACTTTGTAGGTCCTCTTAGTGGGGTAGCATCCTACATAACAAGTGATGTGTATGGTATGATTCCTATTTTTAGGGAAGTGGCACCCACCTAGGAGGGCCTATGTTTTAGGAAGCAAATTTCATATGTTTCTATTTCGTAATTGCACCAAGATGGGAGACTAAAAAGGGATCTTAAGATGCCACTTTTTTTCTAAATTCAACAAAGGTTTAATTTCAACAAGAAAATGAGGATAGCTACACTCAAAATTTGAAGATGCAATAAGAACAAGAGTTGTGGCCCTCTTAATCTACTTTGTAAACTACTAATTTGTTTTGAAAATGATGGAGATTAAGGGTTTCAAAAAGGAGGACACACGAAGTGCTCCTATTCTTTTTGAAAAATCATAACATAGCATTTGGTGTGCTCCCCCTATAATGCCAATATTTTCAAGAATTTCTAAAATCACTCCAGTTTGAAATTAGCTAACACTATATAGTTTATGCCAAATTTTTTGGCTAAGCTTTTAACGAATATATGATTTTTTACTAATTTTTTAAGTGGACACATCTAGAAAAACATAAATTTGAGTATCCTCCCCTCTAATATTTTTTAAAACTAATTGAAACAAAGAAAAATATGTGCAAAATGGAGTCTAGTTTCTAAAAATGTAATTTGTTTCAAAATTTGATGAACGAGTAAAAATCTATGTCCAGAATGTTCATGTTGGTCTTTGACAAAAAATAGGTACACTAACAAAAAGAAATTAGAAATGAAAACCTTGACATAATCAAAGTGCAAAAAAAATTATATGGTTGGATAGCTAAGAGAGAGCTTATTTTCATCACAATGTTTATTTTTTGTCGAAATAATTATGACACTTTATCTAATTATTTATGAATTGGCTCCTTCAATTACTTTTTCACTTAAGCTAAACTTAGGTGTTTTTTCCTTTGATTAAATTGGGTTGATAATAGCTTAAGTTGTCTCATTCATTATGATTATGACACTTGACACTTTCTAATTTAATATTTCTTTAGGGTTTTGCATCTAGGGTTTCATTCATCATTTTATAAGGATTATTCATTCACTGTAATTGTATCTTCAATATTCTTGTGTCCAATATTACAAAATTATTAGGTTTTTATTGATCATATTACCTTTGCTTTATCTCTTTTGTGTGATAGGTGTTTTGCTTGCAGATGATTCTTGGTTGGATTGTTGTTGTACCATCAACTTCTAAATTTTTGTTTACATTGAAATGTGTGCAAACCTAATGGAGAGAATGATCAAGAAAGTGAGAATTATTTTCATCTTTTCAAATAAATGTCTTCACCCTAAAATGGTCATCTAAGCCATTCAATTGGGTGCCCAAGCCAAAGGCTTGGTGTTTCCCAATGCAAACCATTTGGCACTCGCCAAATTTGTTGCATTGACAATTTATATCTCTCTCTCCCACTTCGACTAAGGCTTACATTTTAAGGTTTATGAATGATGATGGATGGTTAAGTTTTTACATTCCACTCCTTATCTACCTTCTTCCCTCTCCTTTGATACCTCTCTCTCTGCCTCCCCCTCTTCATCTCCCCCTCTCTCTCTTATTCTCTCTTCTCTACAATTTTGTTAAGGATTGAAAAATCTCAATATATACTATTTGGCACTCTCTCAAATTTGGCTTGAACTAAAAATGGTAAAAATGCATGTGACTCGTTATCCAAGCCCACATTCTCTAATCTTGTTTGCTTCTTGTGCATTGTTGAATAAAGAAACACTTTTTATGGTGCTGAAATTCTATGCAAGCATATTTTGCATGTTCCATCAACTTGGTACCACCTTTTTGTTCATTTGACAATGTAGAAAATGAAAATTTGAATTTTTTGGATTAAATTTCATGATTTGAGGTAACATTTTCTTGTTTCTGGGATTCCAATGTTTATCCTGAGCTGTTTTGTTTAAATTTCAAAATATAGTCTTATTATTTTCATAATTTTACTTGTATCCTATCTGAATTACTCAGAATTCAAGATGACACAATTTGTAAATTGTAATATTGAATCTCAAATTACTTAGGAGTTTGATCCTAAAACTAGAAGAAGATGACATAATTTCCAAATTATAATATTGAATCACAACTTTTAAGTTGCATTCTATAAATTGCAAATTTTTGTTTAGAATAGAATTGTCCCTCTTCTTATACCATATAAAAATACATCAATCTATCCATGTACATGATAAATCCTTTTAGAGCATATTTAGCTATTAGTTGCTTTTTTACAACTAGTTATGATTTTTTGCTTAAGTTCACGAAGGAGTTCTTGCTTATAATTTAGTTTTTGTGCATCTAGTTTAACTAGAGTTGAGCTTTATTTAGCTCTTGATGCTTGTACTTTAGTTCTCATAAATTTAGCTCTATGATTTCTTTATAAGAACCTCATTGTACAATTTTAATTAATTATGTATTCTTTATTTTTGAGTAATATAGCTTTCTTTTGTGTAGCTCTCATTTGTGGATGGTGTTTTTGTTTGTTGTTTGATCTTGGAGGCTTGTGTTGCAAAATTCAACATGGTATCAAAGCATAGATTCGGCAAGCCCCTTCTCAAGCTTTGAGGGTTTTCTTTGCTTAGAAGCATTGCAGGGTCACAAGTTTATTTTATATGGATTTTATGGTGGGCAAATTTTTTATCCAATTTGGAGCAAAATGGGCATCACATTGATGTTTGTAGCATTGAAAAACACTAAGATCGACTATTATTTCGTCAAAATCTGAGCAATTGAAATTTGGGGTTAAATTGGCCAAGGGCATATTTTTCAAGACAAGTTATAGAGGTAGCTAAAAATTGGTTAGTTTAGAGTGAAATAAAGGTCACCATCGTTCTCAGAAGGCCCAAAAACCCTTAGATCGCCTATCAATTTGTCAAAATCGGAGATTGGGGAATTCTTTGCAAAAAAATTCAGAAAGTTTTTATTTTCAAAAAGTTTTCGTTTTCAGCAAGTTTTCGTTTTTGGAAATTTTCTATTTTCAAAAAAAAAAAATCTATTTTTTGGAAACTTTCTATTTTTGGAAATTTATTATTTTTGGAATGTTTATATTTTCAAAACCCTTCCAAACCATAAAAAGAAGCAGCCGATTTTTTACCCATAACTTTGTCATACAAAGTAAAAATTGCGGAAACAAGATATCATCAAAAATGTGATTCTGACATCAATCTTATTCTGCAGGTGGTTTTGTCATATTTTTCTCTTGGTGTTCACTATAGGCAGTTGAAGTCAAACTTCTTTTTTCACGCTTCTGAGGCCATGACTAGGACAAATGGACTCCAATTTTTTACTTCCACCTATCATCAAAATGTTGTAAGATTCCTCTATTTAAATTTGTTGTTAATTTTTATAGATTTTTTTCCAACTAACTTTTATTTATTCTTTTGTGTTATCACTTCATGGTTGATTACTTGGTCATTCTAGCTCCTAGAATATTTCTGTTTGTAGTATATGACTTCTCTTGGGATATCGTACATATATTTGTAGCACTTTGCCCTATTTGGGTATTTTGAATATCTTTTTCATGCACTTCTTTTTTTATAGGTGTACTGAGATAAAGTGTCTCTCTTGTGTATGGTTTTTGGGGATTTTGCACAATTTGTTGTGCCTTATTTTATACATGCACTATATTATAAAGTGTCATGGGTGTTTTGTAGTGCCTTTTTCTTTGACATCACACATTTGTCTAGTGAGTGTCCCTCCACGACAACATTGAATCCTAGTGATTCTTGTCCCATGCATTGCATGTCTTTTTTCAGTTGCAGGTACTTTCTTGAGTAGCTTTAGATTCTCCTTCATGCACTTCATAGCGACATGCAGTTTCAGTGGAATTGTGATGCCTCTCCCTTGTCAACATTATGGAGGGGTTTCTAATATTGGTGCTAATGCTTGCTTGGTTTCTCTTTGAAGTTAGATACTCTCGCATTCAATTTTTATGGAGGTGACCTTTCATCTTATGTTGTCGATCACTGTTCTTCATACTATTGGCACCTATATTTTTACCAACAATTTTCTCTTACGTGATTGAGTAGTGTCATTGGGGTCACTCATGTAGATCCATGTGTCATTTGTATCTTCAATTTTCAATTTTTTTGCCTTTGTTTTCCATTTGTTTGTTCGATTAGTGTCACTGGGGGCACTCATGCAGATTTTTTTCTTATTGATCATGGTCATTGTCTTGGTTTCAAAGGAGGTCTTTCATTCAGCACTACAACATTTATCATTTGATAGTTGTCTACAACTTCTTGTGCTTTGATAATATTCTTCATGTTCATCTTCTTTTGGGACATTTTCTTGGAGGCTTCTTAGTCCTTCATTCCTTTTTTTTAGTAATTCATATTTCTTTTCATGCATTTCATCTCTCGCTTTTGGAGAGGGGATTTTCCCACATGGTTTTTCTCCTTTTCTCTAATAAGAGAGACTTCATCGATTTGTACACGTGTACCTAATCAAGCCTTTTGTTGCAAGAACCTATTTTTGTATTCATGCATTTAGAATTTTTTTCACTCACCCTAAGTTTCACTTAAGGGGGAGTGCTAGAGCATACTTAGCTATTAGTTTCTTTTTTACAACTAGTTATGCTTTCTTTCTTTTTTGCTTAAATTCACTTAGGAGTGTTTTCTTCTAATTTATCTTTTGTGCATCTAGTGTAGCTAGGGTTGAGATTTATTTAGCTCCTCATGCTTGCTTTAATTTAGCTTTTGTGCATCTATTCTAGCTAGAGTTGAGATTTTATTTAGCTCCTCGTACTCCTCATGCTTTATTTAGGTACAATGGAAGGTATTTTTGTTTGTTGTTTGATCTTGTAGGATTGTGTTGCATTTTTTTGTGTTGCGAAGTTCAATAAATCCAACTTTTGATTTGCATGATCAAAACTAACAACCAAAACTTGGTCTACATTATAATGTGAAAATAAAAACAAAAAAATAGATTAGCATAAACAAATGCATGCACCAACCATCACCTTTCAAACACATTTCAACTTGCATGCATATTAAGATACCAAAGAAATATGCACATTGAGACACCAAAGAAATATTCACCTGTTTATTTTCTCTAATCTTTCTAACACTTTAGAATTTCACGCTTATATGCATGTCTAAGAGTTTAGATAAATTGGATAGAGGAAACTTAGAATGAGATGAGATAATTATTGCCAACCTTGTACTCATTAAGATCATTGAACAAGAAGTAGTTTTAGAAAGAAACAAGCAAGAGAAGGGTTCACAGTTGAACTTAAACACCTATAAAATCTGTTTAAATTAGAAAATATAAGTGCAAATAGTGTGAAAATATGCTTTTTGAAATCTTTAGACTCTAAAAACTAAAGTTTCTATGCTCAATATTGTAGGTTGTTTAGGATAGTCCTAGTGAATCTATAACTATATTATACATTCATTAAGACAACCCTAACAAACCTATGATTGTCATAACTTCATTAGGGAAATCCCAATGAATATAGGATAGTCATGGATTCATTGGAAATATTCTAATGAGCCTATGATAGTCATAGCTTCATTAGGGAAATTCCAATGAAGATATGACTATCCTACATTTGTTGGGACTGCCTTAATGAATTTATGAATGTCCTAATGAACATATGGCTATCCTAAAAGGTCTATGACTTCTATATTGAAGTTATGTACTAATCTCTATGTCTTGTGCATAAATATATAATTCATCATCATGTCAAGGAAACGAGAAAATATTATAACAGTAGATGAGCATGAAGTTGATTTTGAAAAGAAAAGAGAAAGAATGAGGTGATTTCATGAAGGAATGAAATCAAACACCATAGAAGAAGACACACCTATTTGAGAGGAACATGAAACATCCATGCAATGTAAGTGAGATGTGGATTTGGCATCACAAAGACAATAGGTGCAAAACCTTCTTGCAATGAGAGAATTGAATCGTGAAGTTGGAGGCACATCATCTACCACAAGTCAAGTTGAAGAAACACCATCTAAGACATCTCATGTTGAATGCACCTTTTGCAACATCTCACATTGTAGGTACATCGCCATTGACATCAAATGTTCGAGTTAGACCATCTTCTACTTGTCAATTGCAAGGTACATCATCATTTTCATCTCTGATTGAAGATATGCAATCTATCCCTATGTTGTTAACAAACATGATGTTGAGGCAACTTGAACTTTGAAAACACCTCATAGAATTTTGCATAGAAATCCTATGTATCTAATTGATATTTATGCTAATGTTTTGGAACCAATGGTTGATAAGTTTCTAAAGCATACTTGTCAAATATATGCTAACCATATTTGGAGATTATTTTTTAGAACTAAAATGAGACTAAATGTAGTTCACCTCCATGCTTTTCTTTAGATACTTATTACTTTGACTTGTTAGACTGTGTTTGACTCATTATTTGTGGTTTACTTCGTTGGCATGTGTGTGTATGGATACATTCATGTGATCCATGTTATTGGACTATTTTATTGATGCTTATATGTTTCAAAACATGATTGTTGTTATACTTTATTTGAGATTGACATATTGATGTTAGTGATGGTATAGTTATTGTAGTCACATGAAATTGTCCACTTAATTAAATGAATATTTACTATTTATTTGATTAATAAACTATCAATAACCAGTTAATTAAATTGATATTTAATTAATTCATCCTCAAACTATTCTCCTATTAATTAAATAAATTATTCAATTTATTTAAATTAATTCAGTTAACCACATTCTAAAACAATCCCTTAAATAAATAAACATATTTATTTAATTTAACCCCTCTCATCATTTAAATAAATAAACAAATATTTATTTAAAACACTAAAAATACCCCCACCCCACTTGCATTCTCCTACAAATGCAAGTTGCACCTATTTTGTTGAAATAAATAAATTTTATTTTAATAAAAATCTTATTTTCTCTCACACACCAAATCCACTTGCTCTCCTAACCACCTTCTATACTCTTCTAACCGCCTTCTAGACTCTTCTAACACCTTCCTAATTAGCCTAACCCATCCCCTAAACATTGTCACATTCCTAAGCAACTTGGGGTCACTTCTCAAAGCCTTGAAAGTCTTTGAAAAACATTCAATGCTTTGTGTCTCCAACAAGTTAACCCCCAAAGTCTTCCAAACCATTAATGGTTAACTCCACCTGCCTACATGGGTATCTCCACTAACTCTTTCACAAGAGTTTGTCCATTGGATAATAGCTTTATCCAATAACTAAAGCTTAAACCAAACCCCCTAGGATAACCCCCAAGTCATGTCAAGCACTTAATGCTTTTTCCCTCTCCTCTCAAGCCATCTCACGATGAAATTTTTCATCTTGGGATTGGGTTGAAAGACCTCACATGGACCATAAGCCTTTTAGTCCTGGCCCTTGTTGAGATAACTCAATCTCAACCATCCATTGCTCAATTTTTTTTTATAAATAGAGCCCATTCCATCACAATCCAGATCCTGAAATCTTGTATGCATCTAAGTTATAGTGAATTTTAGAGAGCATTTAGTAGCATAAAACTATTCTTATTTATTTTGGCTAAAATTAACATAGGTAAATTAAATAACCTCTCATCATTAGCTTGTTTTACACTTGCATTATCATAATTTTCATTCTACAATCTTGAATCTATATAAGGTATCTTGAATAGTGCAAAAAGATACTGAGAGCTACACTCATTTGGAACTTGGACAGGAGAGGAACAAGGGAGGAGCAACTACAAGCATGTTGGAGGGCATTTGGGGATGTTTCATTGCATTCCTTCATTTTGGTAAGCTTTCTATTTTATGTTTGGTATCTCTCTTGATATGCTTGCTTAGGATAGTCTTTCATTTGTGATTTCTCACACTAACACTAACATTTGAACTTGTTTCTATGTGTTTGTGTTTGTCTTCCTAACCATTCTATCCTATTTTGCAGTGCATCAGTTATAATTTGGATTATATATTGGTGACTTCTTATGATGTTTTATGAGATGTTAATCTATGATCAGGTGTATAAAAGGAAATATTTCAAAGACCCTACAAATGAAATTTGGGCATTTGTCATGAACTTACTATTTTTAATAGCGTCTATTTTTAGTAAATTTCATTGTGTCTTCGATTGGCCTAATTTTGTGTCTGGACAAACTATCTATTTTTAGCAACACGTGAACATTGACCCTATACGTTATTTTATGTCTAGAATATAGATCTTTATTATATTATTTTCTTAGGGTTTAGGGTGAAATGAATGATTTTGTATTACTCATTTGTGAGCTCCATATGATGTAACACTTTTCTTTCACTAGATGGGAGCATCGTCTAGTTGTTGTAGGTCGAGATACGTGTTGGTCCTCACAACTAGAATGGCAACTAGGTAATAAAATCACAATTCAGGGATTGGACATCCTTACTGAACAAATAGCTTTCCTATAGCAAAGGCTCATTTACTTTATCGACCAGAGATGTAAACTTGAAATGGGCCAACATTGTATGTGCACTAAGTTCATATCGCAACTATTCTATCCTACTGTAGGAATGAAAATTCTCTGAAGTAAATGTGCAAAAACATAATGAACTAATACTTAATCAGAATTCACAACTCTAAATAACTTAAGCAACTACTATCAAATGATAATGTTTTGGGAAGCAGATAGAAACTACTCTGTCGTTGTGGCTACAGGAATAGACATAGGAACTATTTCAAGAGTCTGCAAGAACATACCCATGAACTATTTCTAGTGGCTACAGGAATAGTCAAATGTCGAAACAATAACTATTGCAAGATGGAAATTAACTGAAAAACACAAAGGACTACTCACCAAGTGGTCCCCCTTGAGTGAGTATTGCAATTGTTAAGCTCAGAATAACATTGATCACTTTATTCCAAATTGATAGTAAAAATACATGTCTTAAAGTTGAGTATTACAAATATTATGGTCGTTTTTTGTCCTCCACATGAGATAGAGACCTTTTATTTATATGGAAACTTATAACAGATTCCTAACTGATCAATCCACATTCCAATGGTATAGGCGAATAGGTTTTATTATACTAAAGAAGAAGTCAGTGCAGGAAAATAGAACAACATCTATCATGCAGCTAAGAAGATATAGCATGACTCGCTTCCTAGATCGAAGCTTCACTAAGAACAATTATAAATGTCTCATAAACCATTCTGCTGAAGAAGCAATCAAGTGGCTTCAATCCTCTTCAATGTTGCTTTTCTTTGATTGGGTCTGTAGCGTGGCGGTATGCTTTATGTTCCTTTAAACCGCCAGCTTAGTCTTTCCTTCTTCTTGGTTGACCCTGCATCATGATGTTAACATGCACAAAAGCATGTGTATATACTAATGGTAACATGATATAAATTAAACCATACTTAAGATTGATTTAGATATTTTGCATAGATAAACCATTTAGAAACCATTATATGACAACCTTAAGTATCAGACAAATCAGTTCTAGAAACACTTAAAAAGGCATCAACTAGGAGAGTATCCAGATCCAAATATTGTCTAAACACAAGACCTAGGCAGGAATACTATGACAAAAATCTATCAAAACAAAGTCATTATTTAGGCTCATCAATACTTCTAGTGACATGTGGAGTTGATTCCCTTTTTACACTTATTGGTATTCTTATCATAGTAGTCTTAAGTCATATCAAAAGATACATCTACATATTCTTCCACTTTAGGACATCTGAAAATTCTATCAAAGAATTCAGCATCTAGCCTAATTACCACCTCTTCATTAGGACCTTTGACAACTCTTGCTTATTTATCAAAGTGTGTTGCAACTGCTAGAACAAATTTTGGATCATGAGTCAACATAGGGAAAGATGCCACCAAGTTTAGCCCGGTCTTGACGAGTGCATGCATGTGGTAACTTTGTGGAAACCTCTATGTCCTTTGCAAGAACTCAACTGTGTCTACATGCATGATCTCAATATCCTTAACATCTTTGACATTGGAGGAGACAAAACTCTCTAGGAACATATTGAGATACTTCTAGTATTTGTACTTCATGATTTTAGTAGGTTATGGCTCTGACATCTGGTAAGAGAGTTTGCCTAATGAAGTTACAAAAGCTGTTGAAAAACTTCATCTTATGGAAGAACTTGTAAAAAGGTTTTAAAACCCAATTTACAACTCAATAGGGTAGAAAACTTGAAAATCGGGTTCTAAAACCCGATTTACAACTTACTAGTAGTGAAACAACAAAAAATGCAAATCAGGTTTTAAAACCCGATTTGTAAGTTTGGGGTTTGACTTGCAAATTGGGTTTTAAAACTCGATTTGCAAGTTTGGAGGTTTGACTTGCAAATCAGGTTTTAGAACCCAATTTGCAAGTTACTTAAAAACTTGTAAATCTAAATATTGTTCATCAAGTTTTAAAACTCGATGAACAATCAACTAGGCGAAAGTTAAGTTGTTCATTGGGTTTTAAAACCTGATGAATAATCATAACATTGGGTAGTTCATCACAAAGTTGTTGGTTGAGGTGTGAAACCTGACCAACATGTAAGGTATGCATTAGTTTCAAAGAAGAAAAAAATTTGTTGGCCAAGGTTTAAAAATCAGCCAACAATAATAACCTCCTTCATTTAGTAGTATGTAGGTCGAAGTTTAGACCCTGGCTAGCATACAAAAAGTGTCAGTTGGGATCTACACTTCCACCTACACACTATGTAGAGAAAAAGATAACCCGTGTGTAGATTGAGTTTTGTTATTCTATCAACACAAACAATATGTTGATCAAGGAATAAAATCCACTCAACACATGGGGGAGGGAAATGCAAAAACAAAAAATAACAACCAAAATAATAAGAGCTATAACATGGCGAAAACATACCTACGAAAAGAAGTAGAAAACATGCTAAATGAGTGAGGCTTCAAAAACCCTAAGTGCGACACTCAGATGGATATTCAATGAAGAATGTGAAGAAAACAATAAATGTCAAAAGAAAAAGAAGAAAAATAAACTTACAAGGTGAAAAGAAGTGTTCAAAATGAACTCAATGACATAAACATTAAATGTAGTATATGTACCATTAATTTAGTGTACTTCGGGTTTTGAGGTCTGATGTGCATCCAATTGCACATTAGGTTTCAAAATTCAAAGTGCAAACTACTTGACATCATGAGGAAAACTTTTAATTTGAGTTTTAAAACCCAAATTATAAGTTAATTAGAAACTATCTCATGTGTAATTCAGGTTTTAAAAGTTGAATTACAAGTTTTGACAAAAAACTAACTTATAACTTGAAAATGACAAAAGAAAACACCTCAAACTCGTATTCATGAATTATGAGAAAATACTTCAAGACACAAAATTGGCCTCAAGGACCACCTTAGAGGGCTTAAGAAATTATTTGAAAACAAAATAACAAGGGGATCCCCAATTTTGAAAGAATTCATAATTGAGGACAACACAAACCTATTAATACCTTTGGTCTGCATACATGTTTAGTTGGTGCAGTAATAGAGGACTATTTAATTGGTCATGTAAATGTGTGGAAAGTGATTAAGGATGGTTTAGATGTTATATCTAGTTGTATTGTGGTTTTTTTGGATCTTTGTAGAAGATTTCAACGGTCTGTAATTGTTATTGACTATGTATGACTGTTCTGGTGAATAGTCTATTAGAGTATGCTTGAAATTTTCGTTTGTATTGTGTACATTGATTCATTAGTTCTTGTGGTTGTAATATAATATTGGTGGATGAAAATTCTTGATATAACTTATTTTCTAGGTTCTCAGTTGATCTACAGTTAAAGTTATGTTGGTATGTGTATCAACTTATGTAGTAACAGAATAACAATTTGTAGGAATGTGTTGCATTCCTCTACCTTCAGTATTTTTTGTGGTGTGATTCAATGGTTTAGTAATGTTGGTGTTTTATGATTATATGTGTTCCATCGACAAGTATTTTTGGTGGTCCACATCATGTTTTAAGTTAGTTTATTCAGTGGCAATTAGTAGTTTTATCTCTTGGAGTCACCCTATGATAGAGATTACTTTAGTGGCGAATATTCGCCAATGGCAAATTTTTCACATCGGCGACCTGGGAAATGAAGAATATTTTGTACCGAATGGGGGTGGCCATGTCACTAGAACATTATCAATTTTCGTCAAAGTCACGGGCCCATCGCCATATGTTTTATGCAATTAAATATTTCTATGCGATGATTTTGTAACTACAATATACAGTGGACACATAGTAAATTTAATTTTTTCACCTACACTCTTTGAGGTTTCCTTAATAGACAACCATAATTCGCCTATAGGCATGTGAATATTTGTTAGCCAGGAGGACCTAATTCGCCTGACATTTTGTCGACGCGTGTCTCCATTCACCCCAACTTTCGCCAACTATATTGTATTTGCCAATTATTTGGATGACCTATAATAGCCTCAAAAATTACATTAGTCGTATTTGGACAACCTATAATCACCTCAAAAATTACATAAGTTGTGTTATAGTTACGCAGGATTTGCCAAATATTTGTATACCATATAAAATGCCCACAGAATTCGCCATATAAAGATTGGTATAAATACATGAAAAGATCAGATCTATCTCAATACAATCTGGTGGGTTCTAGGCTCTGAATTTTGATCAATAGCAAAGTTTCAGACCAGGGAAAATCATTGTTGTTGACTGCATTGGCGACATTCAGACCCCAGACATCTAGATTGTAGGTCATAGGGCCAATGAAACATATTCTATACGTTATAGTCTATTATTGCTTCTTCAACAAATTGATATTTTTTTGGTAGCCTTTATTTCGTTGGAGATGTCAAACAGGAAGAGGGGTAGGAAACCTGAATGTGGGGAAGGCCATGAGAGGCCAACAAAAATTAGAACGTTGTCTTCGTACTTTGGCATTGGAAAAAATTGTGGTGAAAATCAGGAAGGTACATCATCACAAGTACAAGTACAAAATTCGCCACCAACACCGCATGTTGAAGATGACGGTGAACCTAATATCTCAGATTAGGATGATCTTGAAGAAGATTATCTGGTAGATGCCCAAGTTAGCCGGAATGATATAATTGACTTGGGTGATAATGCCATTGATGATAATGCATGGAAGAGGAAAAGAAAATCCATATCAAAAAAGGGTGAACCACAATCAAAAAATGATTGAGAGTGGGATATGTCAGTGAGGAATTTTCAAATTAATTGGGCATCAAAGTACCCATTCATTGAACCAGTGGAGAATCCAATTGAAGGCAAGCCTCCAATAGAATGTAGGTGTAAGATTTGCACTTGGAAACATAACAAGGAAATTAGGTTGCAGCTAAAATTTGACACCATAGAAAAGCATATGGGTAAAGTTTATGAAAAACAAATGATAGACGAGGTTGAAAAATCAGTGATAAGATGGAAAACAAAGGAGGAATGCCGAAGAGTATTATTTTCATGAGAAAATACAGACGAAGTCTGCTAAAGTTAAAGGTTCTATTGAAGCTAGTTTTGTAAAAGCAATGCAAATAGAACAACTGGGAAAAGTTGTTTAGTTAAGAGTTGTTTTTTATATTTTGAGGAGAGGGCATACTATGACAAATTTCCCATCAATTAGTGGTTTATTACACTCTTTGAAAGTTCCTAACTATCCTAATAGACACTAGTCTATAAACAGTGGATGGGAATGGGCAAGTTGTCTTGTTGAGGTTGAAAAAGAAGATGTAAAAGAAAAAATAAGAGAGTCAAACTTTTTTGCATTTCTTTAGACGAAGTTATAGCAGTAGACAATACTTCATGGGTATGCATGCATGTTTATACTGTAGAGAATCATACCCACCAACCTCATCTACTATCTATTGCTAAAATGAAGGAGAGTGCAACAGTGGAAAATTTATTTCCACTAGTAAAGAGAAGTTTAATTGAATATGGAGGTATGGATGACATGATGGTAGCCAAAAAATTGGTTTGTGTTGGAGCAGATGGAGCTTCAATAATTCAAGGTCACAGGAATGGTCTTTGTACAAAGATTGAAACTTCATTTGCACCGTACATTACTGCAATTCACTGCATGGCTCACAGAATGAATCTTGCTTTCAGAATTGTGAGCAAGTTTGCTTCGGTAAATTGAAATTTTAATCAGGGAACTCTACTCACACTTCTGTCGAAGTCCCAAGTGATTTATGGAATTTCAACACTTTGTTGATGGAATAACTGATGGGAACAAGCTTCTTAAGGATAATGATACTAGATGGATCTCTTTGGATGGTTCAGCGCATTGAGTGTTTTCAGAATATCCATCCTTGATTTGACTATTTCACACAACTCACGATGAATCAGATCAACCAAAATATCCTGACCTTCTTCAGAGGTTAAGTAATTTAGAGACACTCTTAACTTTAGCAACTCTTCTGCCCATGCTAGAGGAAATGAGGATATTATGAAGGCTGCCCAAGAAAGAGCTCTGTATATTGCAAAATATGCTACGCTGCGTAAGATGACATGCACGACCCTCAACAATCTCTATCGAAATCAACCAACACTATTCGATGAAAAATTTGTTAAGTGGTGGACACTCACAGATTTGAACAATCCTGATAACTTTTTACAAATTAGTGTAGATGAGGAGTTATGTTCCAATGTATGGAGAGTTGAGATACCAATGCACTTCTATACCACGAATGACCCCGAGGAACCAGGAAAGTGCCCTAGGAAGCAACTAGCAAGAGTTACAAGGGAAGATTTCGACAAGATTGTTGAAAATGTAACTACTTCTATGAAGAAAATTGTGTATGATCTTTCCTCACAAATAAGAAGTAGATTCCCTCCTAACAACATTCTTGAAGCCATGTCTATTGTGTTTCCTCATTATTGGAGCCTCAACATTGCATCTGATTTTCGAAGTAAGCTATTGATTTTGATAAAATGATTTTGCATATCCAGAGAATTGAATGGAGTAACTATAAATGGAATATTAGATGAAACTCATCTTCGAGAGCAATCATCTCATTTTGCATACACTATGAGAGAACAATATGGCAAAATGGAGAACCCCTGCGAAGAGGGATCAGTAACAAGACTTTGGAAAATTATAGCTGAGAACTCAACGTTGCGTGATTCAATGCCAGAATATTTGAAGCTCGTTGACTTATGTCTTACCATAATATTGGGTTTGGTGGAAGATGAGAGAGTTTTCAGTGCTTTGGGGTTCCTAAAATCAAAGCTAAGAAACAAACTAGACAAAAATTTAGAAAATTGCTTGAGGCTCTATACATCTAGGTATGATGTCCACACTTTTCCTTACAATAGGACACTGCAAATCTGGAGGTCCAAATGTGAAAGAAGAGGTTTGGGAAACACTTCAAACCAAAGTGCCAATGGGACTATTGACTCATGTACTGGACCTACTGGTAGCATTGAGATGTAGTTCAGCGAAGATATGCAGACTCAAAGTGAAGAAACCATAGACAAGAATCAAGAAAGCTCTGAATTTGATGAGGATGAATGAAAACTGTAAGAGATTGGTATTTATTAATCTTATTACTGTATCTCATCATTCATATTACAAAAGAATATTACTTTTTGCAATTAGAATTTAATATTGATTTGTAATTGTATTTTTCAACTTTCTATTTCCAAATTAAAAATAGCATAATAAAAAAAAGACCATAATGTGTTTATTGATATAGAGATGTTTATTGTTTATTTAGACATGTTCGAGTCTCAAATATGTGTGATACAATTCATTCAATAGTAATACACATGTCGATAACTTAGATTTTCATTAATTCTTTCAAAATATAGCCATATGATACAATTCATTCAATAGTAATACACCAATCTATGTGATTATCCATGCAAATTGCAAAAGTGAATACAAATTTTTAGAACCCTTTGCAAATGACCCCGAATTCCCTTTTATAGAAACAAGAGGACAACAACAAATCTTGTGTGATTCTCCAATGTCTATGCAAAAGTGAATACAAAGTTTCAGAACCCTTTGTAAATGACCCTAAATTCGCTTTTATAGAAATAAGGGAGCAACAACAGCTTCAGGTCAAATTACAAGTTTGCAACATGTGAAGACTCAACATCAAAATCATAAAATCAACACAGATTTATATGGCCATCATAGGTTGTATTAACAATTTAACATCTGCTACATGTCTGATGTCTATTGTTCAAAAAATAGAGTCCAAAATTAAATATTAATTCATGCCATGACCAATTAAATATAGATAATAGTAGTGCCTAAAACCTAGTGATCAGAAATAGAGAAATGCATAAATGTTAAAGCCAGGGAGAATTTGAGAATACAAATTCACTGGTTGAAGTTTGCATTGTGCATCATAGATTCATAGGATGGATTAGCAAAATAGCAATAGCAAGTGTTGGTTTTTTCCTATTCACAAAATAGAGTTATTTCAAGCGATGCCAAATTCCAAACAGAAAAAAACATAAAACCTTGAAATTAAGAGTAAAAGAAGAAAATTGTGCAATACATACTATGATTCTTAAGATTTATGTGCCAGTTTTTGTAGGGTGCTCCACTCTTCGTCTAATGGAAGGTCAATATTTTGTAAACTATGGAAAGTCAACTGCAACTTCGTCAACATTCCATATTTAGAAGATTGACTTGACATCATTGTTTCATCCAATACCGAATTTAGAGTTGTAAATGGTTGGATGAATTCTAGAAAGCTTTGGGGAGTTGCGTCCTTAGGAAGCAAGTCTAAATCAGACTTCATTTTTATCTCCATGCTTTTTTTGTAAGCTTCTTTTCCAATGAATTTATTTGATGGGTCAATGGTCTTAGGCAAACCAAGTTTAATCAAATTATTTTTCTTTTCTTGCAGCTTCAATAGCTTTTTTCCACAATTGTCCATAACTTTTGATGTTTCCCTTAGTTTCTGGTATTTTTGAATGATATATGATGTCTTAACTATGGCATCAATGCGGCTCTTAATTCCCTTGGATGCCAAGTAGCTATCACTAGAACTGTAGACTACTTGCAAAATCATTTTTGCCATATCCTCTTTTGAATAAACATGTATCTTTTCTCAAAGTGCCCTTTAATTTTCATATAAATTACTCTCAAACTTTCATTCAATTCCAACCATTCACACAACTTGTCACTCCTCTGCATTATTTGCCGCCAAATGTTTTCTTGTATATACTTCGTTGTATTTTTCATATTATCTTTCAATCTATCCTCCAAAGTTTTTATTTTATCATTTGCATTATGCAGGTCTTCTTTCATTTGTGCACATTTCTTTCTTTCTTCCTCTACTTCCTCTTGCAAATGTTTTTCTTTTTCCTTCCCATGATCCAATAGGTCCTATATTTTTATCATTTCGGCAGCAGCAAACTCATAACTTTTGTATAATTTTTGAAAATTGGCTTTTTCCTCATCAATATTTTTACTGCTTTTAGCCAGTTTTTCTATCAGGTCCTTGAATTCTACATCCATCTTCTCTTGCTCTGCAATTTCTATTGCAGAGCCCAAAATTTTTATCCTTTTCTATAAATCATTGCACTTGTTATCTGCTACTTTCATCCTTGATTTTTCATTTGCTAGGTCTGCCTATAAATTTTTCTATTTGTTTCTCCAGTTTATTTTTTTCTCTCTCCACCTTTAGCAGTGAAGTGTAGACCACTTCATTAGTCCTTTTTGACACACTAATTTTATCCACATTATGTACTTTGGAAAAATCCATTTGGAGGGTGCTAACTTGAAATTCAAAGGGATCTATCTGACTGTGTGGTGGATTTTTATCTTTAGTTGGGGCAGGGGGCATAACAACCATGAAATCCATCATATCTTTCTATGGGTCATATGTTGGAAATACCTTGTTCCTTGCAGGTTGTTCGTTTAAAACTTCAGTTAGGGAAACCCTATGAAATGCTTTCTTTTTTTCTTTATTTGCTTTTGTTGTGTGTTCATATTTTTCATAGTAATCACGAAATTAAAAATCTGGGCTTGCTGAAGCAATTGAATATTTGAAAGGTGACATAGGAATACCAGAGGATCCAGTTCCACTTATTTCTGTGGTTTTAACTAATGCTTGTCTAGGATTACCAACAACAATTCATGATCCTGTCCCACTCCCACAGACACTTTCATGTGTAGTTTTCATAATCTTTTTAGGTGTGTGATTTGAAACTGCAAATGATTGTTTTGTAGTGTCAATGGCACTTGATATAGGATTCTGAATAGTATGAGTATCTACCACTAATGGCCTCTTGCGAGAGATATTTTGTTGTAGCCCTTGTCCAACAACAAGACAAATAGTATCAGTAGTAGTACCCATGCCAACCCCCCCAATCACATCACTTGACCTAACAATAATGGGAATACTATCCCCAAATTCCCCACCTATGGCAGTGGCACTTGATTCACCACCAATGGGAATACCATGATGTGGTGGTGGTTGTGGATTTGAACCTGAAACAAATGTAGGTGGACCCTAAGGGTAATGAGTAGTACCAATCCGTGATGAATCTGAAGAATCAAGTCTAATGACTAGTTTAACAGGAGCTTTTGATTTTGACTCTGATGGAAGTTGTACCAAAGTGGATACCAAATGCCCTCTCCTCTGGCACCTAGACCACCACCTTCAAAACCCATTTTTTCTACAATGCTTGCCCTTTTACTATATTTTTCTTTCATGGACTCATTGATTGCACCTAATATTTTAGGGACTGTAGTAGTTGTTGGAGTGGGCTCAACCTCATGCTCATCATCATCTTCACTCTTATCATATGTTGTTGTGGGATGCTCCATATTCCACAATTTGCTAAACTCTCTATCCTCGTTGATGGTCTCAAATTTTGCACTTGTCTTTGGTTCACCGTGATTCTTCCTCATAGTCCAAAAATCATTTATTTTGGTTTGAGTCCAAAAACTCTCTTTACATTCTTGCAGAATTGATTTGGGAATAGATTTCTTAGATGTATTAGAAAATTTTTGATAGAAATTGTAGGACCTCCTATTTTGGATGCCCTGGCCCTCCTCTATTGTCCTTTTTGTGTGCAATGCCATAATTTGTGATGAAATTTCTTTTGTTGAAATGTTATTGTCAGCTGTAATTTTCTCCATCTCATTTTTAACCTCACCCCAGGAGTCCATGTTTCTAAGCTTTTCTAGCAATGGTTTACTTTCATGTTGACATAATGCTGAAGACTTCCCATTTTTCTTAAGCCTTTCTTGAACTACACCGATTGGATCATACTGCTAGAGACCCTTATCACCAAAGTTAAAACCTGTCAAAAAATCATGTGCCACATTGAATGCTTTTCTCTCAAATGTGAACCCTCCACATGAGAAAGGAAAGGAAGGAAATATGCTCTTCTTTTGCTAACCATGGAAGTGCCTATCTATGCTCTCCAATTGTTATACATACTCCAATGCAAATACCCTCTCTGTCACATGTATTGGAAGTCTGTATGGTTTTATTGTCGATCCGTAAAACCTTAACACAGTGAATTCTTCCATGAAGAACCAGTCAACCAATTCTATTTGACTTCCAAGTTGAATGCAATCTCTACAAGATGCAAGCAACCTAGGCATTGGAGTGCTTGTAATTTCATTATACATTGGTGCCAAAAAGAAGTCTACAAAATGGTTGTAGTTCTTTTTGTTATCATGCATCCTTATCTTTGGTGTCCATTCATATATTGGACACTTTGTTCTCTTCCCAGTCGTCTCATCAATCTTATAGTTCACAATTTGAAGCTTGTTGGTCTCAAATATTTCACGATACTTGGATAGAAGGAGAGGGCACAAGTAGGATGAAAACCTAAATGTCTTACAAGAACCTTTTTTGATCATTAGTAATTGTTTTTGCATGGATTGAACAATGTGCTCAATAAAATTATATCTTACTGGCTGACCTACACAATGGATATTATAAATCATTTCAAGAAGGCTTGCACCCACTTCCCTATCATTTTCCAATCCCAGGCAAAATGACAGCAAGGAAATAGTATCCCCAACCCATGGAACAAAAATGTTAGAATCATAAGGAGGCTTATGATTTTGATCCAACGCAATACCAGTACCACTCTTTATTAGAGCTTTCATAAATGAATCTCTACAACTTGGATCAAGTCTCTCATAATTCCCTGCTAGCTTTCCAAGGTCAATTTGGACGTTTGAGTTTTGGGCTTCAAATCCTAGGTTCAACAAATGAGCAAATTCTCCCTCGTTTATAGATAGAATTTCCTCTTTTGTATTTTTATTGACAATTGCTTTTTTATCTTCATCATAATTTTTGGCATAGACCATGACAAAATCAGGGCAAGGGAATACTTTAGGTAACACCCATGCTTCCCAATCCAACATCCCACGATGTGATTTTATATGTTCTTTGTTTTAACATTGGGTTGAAAACAATAATTTTTTGCCCTGCATGCATCTGTCACCTTACTAGACAATGCATATCTAATATCTATGATACACTTTTCACCATGGATAGCACAGTCATAAATATCATGGAATTCATCAATGAAACTTGGTGTTTTAACCGGTTCGATTAGGTACATTTTGTTTTTCACTTGGCTTCCTGTTGAAGTATTGCTTCCCATTTTCCCCATTGTTGTTATTGTTAATAATTTAAAATAATGCTAGATAAAAACCTGAAAATGCTAACCCTCAAATTGGACCACGAGATCAAAAAAAGCAAAAAAGGCGGGATGTAGCTGTTCTAGATTTTACCTGGAATTTCTATTTCACTAGATTGGCGCAGACAGTCTCTGTTGCAACTTGCATTCCTCAATCTAGTAGTTGTTTCTGAATCTCCCTCGATTTACAGGTTTGTCCATGAAATGAAATACGATTATGATTTACGAGTCTCTTATTTTGAAAACTCTGAAAAGTACAAAAGTAATACCTAAAGGGCAAAATATCTAGAATCATGTTGTAATTTTTACGCCGAAGGCATCTCCTATCTGAGAATGGACGACCTAAAATATAAAATCAATGGTGTGCATTTATCTAAAGACATGCAATACAATTGGGATGTCTACTGCTGTTGATAACTTTTTTATTTTGTTAATTTTTACTTCTCCCCATGCGTTACTCGATGTCAGAGTTATAGTCTACTGTAGTGGTTCTTATTTGAGATGCACTACCTGATTTCTTGGATCAACAACTAACATTTTAGCTTAAACCTTCAAGATGATTGAGTTCATCCTGACCATTCATTTTCTTTTTTCTGTCAGTCAAGTCCACCACATGGTTGGCATATGGAATACGGCTTTGCAGAACACAACAAACACATTCGCCGAAATAATTTGAGCTCACATAAATTACTGACATAAACATCACTGTCATTCCCCACATAACCTAAGAATTGATTAATTGTCTTACCATTTCAATATGAAGGACAAGTGAAATAGGTGACTTATAGCTTCGCGAGAATCCAAAGGTCAAAAGTGTCACTGAGAATTCTATTCCAGAATGAGGATGAAGAGGATTCTGACTGAGGTATTTCTCAAAATTTAAGAGATGAAAATAAATGTTTAAAATTTGGTTGATGAAATATTTATGAAAATATCATAATTTATAATTATGATGTTCAGAAGGAAAGCCATTGTGTTGTGTATGAGAGAATTTTTTAATATATATAATTTTATTTTGTATCCCACCCTATATTTTATTTTTTATTTTTTTAATTTAGAATTTTTTCCATAACATTACTAGCAATAAAAATAAATTAATTGGATGAGATCAAGATAAATATTAAATAAGTTAAATATCATTTTCACCATGGTTGTAAATATGCACTATAACTACTTTTATTTTCTCACTTTGACCTTTTTTATTTATAGATATTTATTTAAATAATTAGTGGTGATTAAATTAAAGTATTATATTTAAATTATAAATTAACAATAATTATTATTTTATTCTATCTAATATTATACAATAATTTATAAATAATTAACATTATTTTATAATATTATAGAAATAAATTTAAGTTATTAAATTTAATATTATATAATAAATAATAAATTAATTTAATATTATTTTATAATTATTTATTTATAAATTTAATAATATGATGAATATAAAAATAAGAGTTTCTTAGTTAATAATTAAATTTATATAATATAGAGACACAATAAAATAAATTATATTAAATTGCATTTAATATGATTTTTTAATAGAGAATAAAAATAATGTTAAGTTATTTTAAAATTTGATGAGCAAGACATAAAAGTCATTAGAACAATACAAGGTTGTATGGGTATTAAGAGGACTTGAACTCATAATGTATCAATATTCAAGAACACCTTTAATTGTATCTTCATAGTAATAAAGCTTACATCATCAAAATAGTATTTTCATACTCACAAGGTTGTATGTGAAAGTAAAGCAAAACAAGTACAAATATACCTTTCTATTTCTCTATATTTATTATTTCCCTCTCTCTTGATCTCTCCCTCTCCTATCAATATCCCTCTCCCTCTCCATCTCTATTTATATCTTCTTCTATATGTATATCTCCTTACCCCTCTCTCTCTCTCTCTATTCCAAACATAACATCGAGTTATTAGTAATGGATCCTTGTTGTCCCCTTGATTCAAATATTTTGTTGTAGTCTTGTTTAAATCCTTATAAATAGATGCATAGTTTATTTAACCTTATTAATTCTCCATTAAGAACTTTTATATCTCTCTTTATATCCCTCTATATATCACCCCCTCTCTTCTTCTTTATTCATTGAGGTCCCTCTCTCTCTATCTATATATCTCCCTCTCCCTTTCCCACTCCCTCTCTATATATTTATCTATCTCTCCCTATATCCACCCTCCTTTTCTTCTTCTCCTATATCTCTACAAGTGTCTCTCTCCCTTTCTCACCCATGTATTCTCTCTCCTTCCTCTACTTATTTCTCTCTCCCTCTCCAAGCCTCTTCTATCTCCCTTCATATCTTTATCACTCTATCTCATCATCTATATCTATCTCTCCCTCTCCCTCTCCCTCTCCCTCTATATCTCTCTATCTCTCTATCTCTCCCTCTCTCTCTCTCCCTCTATATCTCTCTCTATCTCTCCCTCTTTATCTCCCTACATCAATATACCTTACCTCTCCCTCTATCTCTCTCCACCACTCTATTTCTAGATGTCTCCCTCTCTCCCTCTTCCTATCCCTCTATACCTACATGTTTTTTGCCTATCTATCTCTATCTCTCCATATCCCTCTACCCATATATTCTTCCTCTCTTTACTCCTCTCTTCATATCACTTCCTAGCATGATGAACATCTCTTTCCATCTCTCCCTCTCTCTCCTTCTCATTATACTTATCTCTTTTACCTCCATGTCTCTTTGTCTTATCTCTCTCTTTATCTCTCCCTCTCATTCTCTCTATATCGCTCTTTGCCCCTCTATCTCTCCCTCGTTCCTCCTCCCTCCTTTTTGCAAACATAAAATGATCTTGTTGGTATTTGAACTTGATTATATTCCTACTTCAAAGATTGTTTTCAATTGTGTTTAGATCCTTGTAAGTGGTTGCATAATTGAAGTCCTATAGGAATATGGGAATATTTAATTTTAGTTATTATCATGGCTTTAGTGGGAGCTGAATATTTGTAACTATATTTTATGATTTGTGTAATATAATTATTAATGTTAGATATATTATATGTTTGTTATTTTTTCAATTTAGTGTTTTAGTTGTTTGTTTTTCTTTTCTTTTTTTTTCATCATGGTAATTTATTCTCTTTTTTTTTTTTTTGCTTTATTGGAGATTATTTTTATTATGCTTTGGTTAAGTTTCATAATATCTATATGTGTAGAATACGACATACAATTTTTTTGAATGGTGTACAACACAA